>NC_069499.1:312605870-312905870 GCF_027579735.1 Bombina bombina | reverse complement strand
TTTACAAACATAAAAATATTACAACAATGTTAAGCTAATTACACCTACTCTAAGCCCCCTAATAAAATAACAAAGCCCCCAAAATATAAAAATGCCCTACCCTATTCTAAAATAAAAATTGAAAAGCTCTTTTACCTTACCAGCCCTTAAAAGGGCCTTTTGCGGGGCATGCCCCAAAGAATTCTGCTCTTTTGCCTGTAAAAAAAACCATGCAATACCTCCCCCCAACATTACAACCCTCCACCCACATACCCCTAATCTAACCCAAACCCCCCTTAAATAAACCTAACACTAAGCCCTTGAAGATCTCCCTACCTTGTCTTCACCACGCCAGGTATCACCGATCTGTCCAGAAGAGGGTCCGAAGTCTTCCTCCTATCCGGGCGATGTCTTCATCCAAGCGGGGGCTGAAGAGGTCCATCATCCGGCTGAAGTCTTCATCCAAGCGGGGGCTGAAGAGGTCCATCATCCGGCTGAAGTCTTCTATCAAGCGGCATCTTCAATCTTCTTTCTTCCGGCTCCATCTTCATCCCGCCGACGCGGAACATCCATCCTGGCCGATGACTTCCCGACGAAAGACGGTTCCTTTAAGGGACGTCATCCAAGATGGCGTCCCTCAAATTCCGATTGGCTGATAGGATTCTATCAGCCAATCGGAATTAAGGTAGGAAAATTCTGATTGGCTGATGGAATCAGCCAATCAGATTCAAGTTCAATCCGATTGGCTGATCCAATCAGCCAATCAGATTGAGATTGCATTCTATTGGCTGTTCCGATCAGCCAATAGAATGCGAGCTCAATCTGATTGGCTGATCCAATCAGCCAATCGGATTGAACTTGAATCTGATTGGCTGATTCCATCAGCCAATCAGAATTTTCCTACCTTAATTCCGATTGGCTGATAGAATCCTATCAGCCAATCGGAATTCGAGGGACGCCATCCTGGATGACGTCCCTTAAAGGAACCATCATTCGCTGGGAAGTCGTCGGCCAGGATGGATGTTCCGCGTCGGCGGGATGAAGATGGAGCCGGAAGAAAGAAGATTGAAGATGACGCTTGATAGAAGACTTCCGCCGGATGATGGACCTCTTCAGCCCCCGCTTGGATGAAGACATCGCCCGGATAGGAGGAAGACTTCGGACCCTCTTCTGGACGGATCGGTGATACCCGGCGTGGTGAAGACACGGTAGGGAGATCTTCAGGGGCTTAGTGTTAGGTTTATTTAAGGGGGGTTTGGGTTAGATTAGGGGTATGTGGGTGGTGGGTTGTAATGTTGGGGGGGTATTGTATGTTTTTTTTTACAGGCAAAAGAGCAGAATTCTTTGGGGCATGCCCCGCAAAAGGCCCTTTTAAGGGCTGGTAAGGTGAAAGAGCTTTTCAATTTTTATTTTAGAATAGGGTAGGGCATTTTTTTATTTTGGGGGGCTTTGCTATTTTATTAGGGGGGTTAGAGTAGGTATAATTAGCTTAAAATTGTTGTAATATTTTTATAATGTTTGTAAATTATTTTTTTATTTTTTGTAACTTAGTTCTTTTTTATTTTTTGTACTTTAGTTATTTTATTTAATTGTATTTATTTGTAGTTATTTGTATGTAATTAATTTATTGATAGTGTAGTGTTAGGTTTAATTGTAGATAATTATAGATAGTTTATTTAATTAATTTATTGATAGTGTAGTGTTAGGTTTAATTGTATCTTAGGTTAGGATTTATTTTATAGGTAATTTTGTAATTATTTTAACTAGGTAGCTATTAAATAGTTATTAACTATTTAATAGCTATTGTACCTGGTTAAAATAAATACAAAGTTGCCTGTAAAATAAATATAAATCTTAAAATAGCTACAATATAATTATAATTTATATTGTAGCTATATTAGGGTTTATTTTACAGGTAAGTATTTAGCTTTAAATAGGAATAATTTATTTAATAAGATTTATTTAATTTCATTAGATTAAAATTATATTTAATTTAGGGGGGTGTTAGTGTTAGGGTTAGACTTAGCTTTAGGGGTTAATACATTTATTAGAGTAGCGGTGAGGTCTGGTCGGCAGATTAGGGGTTAATAATTTTAGGTAAGGTAGCGGCGACATGAGGGGGGCAGATTAGGGGTTAATAAATATTATGTAGGTGTCGGCGGTGTTAGGGGCAGCAGATTAGGGGTACATAGGGATAATGTAGGTGGCGGCGGTGTGCGGTCGGCAGATTAGGGGTTAAAAAAAATTATTAGAGTGGCGGCGATGTGGGGGGTCCTTGGTTTAGGGGTACATAGGTAGTTTATGGGTGTTAATGTACTATAGAGCACAGTAGTTAAGAGCTTTATGAACCGGCGTTAGCCCAGAAAGCTCTTAACTCCTGGCTTTTCTCTGCGGCTGGAGTCTTGTCGTTAGTTTTCTAACGCTCACTTCAGCCAAGACTCTAAATACCGGCGTTAGAAAGATCCCATTGAAAAGATAGGCTACGCAATTGGCGTAGGGGGATCTGCGGTATGGAAAAGTCGCGGCTGGAAAGTGAGCGTTATACCCTTTCCTGACTGACTCTAAATACCAGCGAGCAGCCAAAACCAGCGTTAGGACCCCCTAACGCTGGTTTTGACGGCTAACGCAGAACTCTAAATGTAGGCGTTAGGGTTTATTTTATAGTTAAGTATTTAGTTTTAAATAGGAATTATTTAGTTATTAATAGTAGGTTTTATTTAGATTTATTTTAATTACATTAAAGTTAGTTGGTGTTAGGGCTAGGTTTAGGGGTTAATAACTTTAGTATAGTGGCTAATAAGGGGTTAACAAGTGTAGGTAGGTGGCAGCAACATTGGGGGCGGCATATTAGGGGTTAATAAGTGTAGGTAGGTGGTGGCAATGTCAGGGGCGGCAGATTAGGGGTTAATAAGTGTAATGTAGGTGTCGGCGATGTCGGAGGTGTTAATTTAGGGGTGTTTAGACTCAGGATTTATGTTAGGGTGTTAGTTTTAAACATAACTTTTCTTTCCCCATTGGAATCAATGGGGCTGCGTTACAGAGCTTTACGCTCCTATATTGCAGGTGTTAGACTTTTTTTTAGCCGGCTCTCCCCATTGATGTCTATGGGGAAATCGTGCACTAGCATGTGAAACCAGCTCACCGCAGCGCTTGTATTGGAGTGTGGTATGGAGCTCAATTTTGCTTTACGCTGCAATATTGCCTGCTAACGCCGGGTTTATGAAAATCTGTAATAGCAGCACTGTAGGGAGGTGAGCGGTGACAATAACTTGCAAGTTAGTACCGAGCAGCTCTTACCGCAAAACTCTTAATCTAGCCGCTTATTAATAAAGAGTATACTTTATGTTCATATATACTGTATATGTTAATATATCTTATAAGTTAATGTGCTACTTATGTAGCAAAAAAAATAATTTATATATATTTTTTAACTACTTGAGCTTTTAAAAAAGCTTTATAACATTTTCATACTTTTCTTTAGCTTTATTTAAAGCTTATGATGTTAAATCTCCTATGTTTTTAGTTTTTTTGACACCACAAAACATTTGAGAAAAGCTGTTAAAAATAAAATACAGGCTTATCTTTAGCTTTTAAAAAAGCTTTTTGGTTGGAATATCTAATAATGCTAAAAAGTTAAACTAAATACGATCTTCCACTATTAAAGTAACTGATCTCTCCCTACATCAACTCTCCTCACAGACTGCTTTTTCCTAACTGCGTCAGATAATATTAAACATTAATAATTTAAATGTCTAAATGGCGCGAGGAAGGGGCGTGTTTAGCCGTGAGCGACACAAACGCGATTTGCCACTAGCGAGAGGCGTGGCTTTCCACAAACGTGCAGTGTTTGATTGACACTGATGGATATGTTAATTCCTATGCCCATAAAATATTTTCGGAAGTTGCGATCAGCAATTTCTGTAACTCCGCCCACACATAATTTATACTGTATCAATGCATAGTTACTGTTACTGTATCAATAATGTAGACACTGACATAGAAAAAATAAGCATTAATAAAAATGTCAGTGTCTACATTATTTATACAGTCACTATGCATTGTGACTGTATAAATAATGTTTAGACTGAGCCGTCTCCCAAAAATAAACATAACATTTCTTAACCTATATTTCCGCCTTCCCCAAAAATTCACAATTAAAACTAAAATTAATAACCACTTAACTGTCAAACACCCACATCACAATACACCTAATTACCCTATTAACCCCTAAACCGCAAAACCCCCACATTGCAATAAACCTAATAACCCCTAAACCGCAAAACCCACACATCGCAATTAACCTAATTACCCTATTAACCCCTTAACCGCAAAACCCCCACATCACAATAAACCTATTTAACTTATTAACCCTTTAAACCGCCAAAACCCACAATACAAATAACTATTTAAATAACTAAGTACACTAACCTAACAACCCCTAACCTAACACCCCCTAACCTAACAACTCAACATAACACCCCATTAAATAAACCCAAATTACCTAAACTAATACATTCTAAAGTTACAAAAAATAAAAAAGGCTAACATTACAGAAAATTAAAAAATTACCAAATTTAAGAAAATTAAACCTAATCCTTATGAAAATAAATAAGACCCCCCAAAATAAAAACACCCCCTAATCTAAGAATAAGATACCAGTAGCCCTTAAAAGGGCTTTTTGCAGGGCATTGCCCAAAGATAATCATCTCTTTTACAAAAAATATACAAAGTCCCACCTAACATTAAACCCCCCCACCCCCAAAATAAAAGAACCTAACACTAAAAAACTAAACTACCCATTGCCCTGAAAAGGGCATTTGTTTGGGCATTGCCCTTAAAAGGGCATTTAGCTCTTTTACTGCCCATCCCTAATCTAAATAAAGCAACCCCCCCCCCAAAAAAAAAACCTTAAAACTACTAAATCTAACCCCCAGGTTGGTGCTCACGGTTCCTGATGTCCGGCAGAGACTTCCGGCAGGCTGTGAAGTCTTCTTCCAAGCGCAACCACTTCTTCTTCCAGGAACATCCTGTGCAGAGCGGTACTGAAGACTGAAGACCCCAGAACTGAAGACCGGCAACCCTGGAACTGCAGACCGCAGAGCCATGGAGCGTGGAGGATCCTCTTCGTACGATCTCCGCCGTACACTGAATAGTGAATTTAAGGTACGCAGTTAAAGATGGCGTCCCTTGAATTCCTATTGGCAGATTTGATTCTTCCAATTCAAATCATCCAATAGGATGAGAGCTACTCAAATCCTATTGGCTGTTCAAATCAGCCAATAGGATGACAGCAAGTGAAATTTTATTGCCTATTCAAATCAGCCAATAGAATTTTACTTGCTCCCAGGTGAATTCTTTTGTCCTCGCGCTGCCAACATTCCATTGAGGATGCGTGCGCAACTGCCTATGGCGACAGGCATTACAAACGCAATTATAGTATAGATATACACATATTTTGCCAAATCATTTCTCGTATCCTAAATATTCAACATATGCATATTCAATGATCAGATATCAGTATTTGCCACAGAACAAAACATCTGCAAAACAGAAATACACATAGTACAGATGTAGTAATAGAGTAGTAATTTAAATTCAGGATTCTAAGAGGGAAACCAAGAGTGTGTAATAGAGAAAAGCACAAACAGCAGTTAAATTAGAAGCTTTTTTCTGTATGTTGCATAGCCACTCATTGCTCTTCCTCTTATTTGGCTTATAGTTTTCCATAGCTCCTTTCACACATGCACACATGCCTGCAGTCATTTCCCTCACATTTTTGTTCTGTTTGAGAGCACATTACCCTCCTCTTGAAGTTACATGGCTTTGATATGCACACATAAAGCTCCAGTTTTCTATGGAGCAGAGCTTTGTATTTGTCAGCCATATCAACAGCTACAAAAGGAGGGAGTCTGCACTGAAGCTGGACAAACATAACAAACAGGCCAGTAGCGGACCTACTCAACAGAGGGCCCTGGTGCAAGATTTTTATGGGGCCCCCCAAAGGTAACTCAGTAGATGTATAATGATTTTGAGGATAGATACATAGATAGATCGATAGACAGATGGGCTTAAAACCTGCACTAATGAAAGGCTCCCCTGCATTAGGATTGTAAAAATGATGTACACAACTATGTATAGACTGGCTGTTATTGGCCCCCCCAAGCTCTCTGGCCCTGGTGCGACTGCACCTGCTGCACCAATGGTAGTTCCGCCCCTGAAACAGGCTCTGGACAGAGAACTCAGCCACAACACCTGCAGCTTGTGAAACTGTAAGGATCACAGTTAGCTAGACTGTGGATCTCAGCTGCGGAGATAATAAGTTTGAATGTATGCCAGTGCAGGTTAAATACAAAGCTATCTGTTGCTAAGTATTCCCAACAAGGCAAAAGAGAGTTGCTGTTAAGTGTCTATCCTGATCAGTATTTCTGAATCAGGATAAAGAATAAATAAGGAAGTTCCCAGAGGTTTAGCTTAACTTGAATCAAAATTATTAACAGAGCGTAACTTGGCTTCTGATGCAAGGAAACAGGCACCTGTGTAAACTAGGTTCAGTGCAAGACTGTGTTAGCGGTGAGTCTGTTCTGCCTGTGCTGACAGGCACCTGTGCTGCAGAGGAATGGACACGCTGTGAGTAGCGTGTGCAGCGTGTAGCAGCTGCATTCTAAAAATGGCAGAGGTGATTTGGAGAGAGCAGGTAATGAGAGCTGTAGTACTGCTTACTTGTTGAGAAGAATACAAACCGGAGGTCAGAGACAAGGAGGTAGGAATATTCAGCGAGGAGGTGAAGTAATAGTTAATAGCTCCGGTCTCACTTGTTGTTAGGAGGTGCTGCTGTAAGAGGAATTGATTCCTGTAACGGTTAAGAGTAGATCCAGTTGGGAAATGTCTTTAAACACAAACAATCCAGTTCTGTGGTTATTGGAGGTAATCCGTGACTTTGAGTAATACAGGGAGCCTGGAAAGATTCACCTTGGAATCTGACTCCAGAGAATCCTTAAAGGGACATAGGTGATGAGCGACAAGAAACCCTGACATACCCCCCCTCTCAGGGTAGCTGCCCAGAAGCTACAAAACGAGGCTGATCCGGATTTCTCCTATGGAAGAAGGAAACTAGTCTGGGAGCATGTACATTGGTAGACGGTTCCCAAGAATCCTCCTCAGAACTGAAACCCTTCCAATGAATCAAATACTGAAGAACACCACTGACGATGCGGGAGTCTAATACAGAGTCAACTTCATATTCGTCATCCGAATCGAATCAGAGTTTCAGGAGGTGTTAAGGTGTCCAAGCATCTGGTTTGCCGGTGAGGTTTGAGTAAAATTACATGGAAAGTGGGGTGTAGTCTGTAGTTAGAGGGTAAACTTAAGGTTACAGCGTTGGGATTCATGATCGTTGTTATAGGAAAAGGTCCAATGAAAGAAGTGCTAAGTTTCTTACTAGGTGTCCTTAATTTAATGTTCTTGGTGGATAACCATACCATGTCTCCGATGTTGTAGGTGGGTGCTTGGCGTCGTCAAAGATTGTAGTAATACCTTTGTTTGGCTTGAGCTTCTGCGATATGTCTCCTAAGATCTTGAAAAAAATCGAGAAGATTGTTTGCAACATCGTCCACCTGTGGACAGGTGGTATCCAAGCGAGGATGCAGTTGGAAGTTAGGGTGAAAACCGTAATTGGCATAGAACTGAGATTTCTGTGTAGTGGAACTGGTTGCATTGTTGTAAGCATATTCTGCCATAGACAATGTGGAAGCCCATTGGTCTTGTTGGCTAGAGCAATATGAACAGATATACTGCTCAAGCCATTGGTTCACTCTCTCTGTCTGTCCATTTGATTGTGGGTGGAAGGAGGAGGAGAAGCGTAATTCCACTTGCATGATTGCACATAGTTGTTTCCAGAAACGGGATGTGAATTGGGTTCCTCTATCCGTAACTATGGATTGAGGTAACCCATGTAACTTAACGATGTTATCCAAAAAGAGTTTTGCTGTTTCAGAGGAAGTAGGTAACTTGTGAAAAGGCAAGAAATGTGCCATCTTGGTTAGGTGATCTACCACGATTAGAATAGTGTTGTAGCCATCAGAGGGAGGAAGTTCCACTATAAAGTCCATTCCTATGCATTGCCAGGGCCTGTCTGGAATTTTAAGGGGTAGCAGCAATCCAAATGGTGGTTTTTTATCTGTTTTAGAGACTGTACAAACGTGACAAGTGTGGATGTATTCTTGGACGGAAGATCTCAAAGAAGGCCACCAATAAGTGCGCGACAGAAGATCAAGGGTTTTATTAATACCCAAATGTCCTGCCATGGGTGAGTCATGATGTTCTTTTAATATGTTTTGGCGTAAAGAGGGGGGTACATAAATCTTCCCCATATGGTAATAAAGTCCATCTTGTCCTAAAGTGAGATTACTACTGATAATCCCTGGATCGTCTTTCTGAGAATTCCTCAAAACTTGTGTATAGGGCAGAGACAGGGCTATTATCTGTTCAACAGGTATAACTGTTCCCGGAGCAGTATAAGTAGAAGGTTTTGAATCCTTCCTTGATAGAGCATCAGCTTTCCCGTTCTTACTCCCTGGCCGGTATGTGATGTGAAAATCAAACCTTGATAGGAATAGACTCCATCTTAGCTGTCTAGCAGAAAGAGTTCGGTTGGTTAAAAGGTATTCCAGATTCTTATGATCTGTATAGATCAGTATGGGATGTTTACTTCCTTCCAGAAGATGCCTCCAATGTTCCAAGGAAACTTTGATGACTAGCAATTCCTTCTCACCGATGGGGTAGTTATATTCAGCAGGTGTCATTACCCTGGAGAAGAAAGCAACTGGATGAAGTGGTTCCCCTGGTGTTCTTCATTGAGAGAGGATTGAACCGAGGGCATAATCCGATGCATCGACTTCTAGTACGTAATGAGAATCTGGGTCTGGATAAGAGAGAATTGGAGCTTGAGTGAAAGTCTCCTTCAGGTGGTTGAAAACAGCTTGTGTTTTAGGGCTCCAAGTAAACGGAGTTTTTATGCTGGTCAAAGAGGTGAGTGGTTTAGTGAGTAGGAAATAATTCTTGATGAATTTATGGTAATAGTTGGCAAACCCTAAAAATCTTTGAAGTTCCTTCTTAGAAGTCGGTGTAGGCCATTGCTTGATTGTCTGTACTTTGGTATCGTCCATCTGAATACCATTGGGGGATATTGTATATCCCAAGAAGGTAATATGATTTGTATGGAATATGCACTTCTGTAATTTGGCAAAGAGACTGTGTTGACGTAGACGTGTTAAAACCCACCGGACGTGTTTCCTGTGTTCTGAGATGTTATCAGAGTATATAAGGATATCATCTAAATAGATGACTACACAGACGTCTAATAAGTCGCGGAAGATATCGTTAATGAGATACTGGAATGTGGCTGAAGCGTTGCAGAGTCCGAATGGCATCACCTTGTACTCATAGAGTCCGTATCTGGTTCTGAAGGCGGTGAGCCATTCGTCCCCTTGTCGGATTCTTACCAAATTATACGCTCCACGGAGATCCACATTTGGGTTTCAGTATTAGGTAAGGATCACAGTTAGCTAGACTGTGGATCTCAGCTGTGGAGCTAATAAGTTTGAATGTATGCCAGTGCAGGTTAAATACAAAGCTATCTGTTGCTAAGTATTCCCAACAAGGCAAAAGAGAGTTGCTGTTAAGTGTCTATCCTGATCAGTATTTCTGAATCAGGATAAAGAATAAATAAGGAAGTTCCCAGAGGTTTAGCGTAACTTGAATCAAAATTATTAACAGAGTGTAACTTGGCTTCTGATGCAAGGAAACAGGCACCTGTGTAAACTGGGTTCAGTGCAAGACTGTGTTAGCGGTGAGTCTGTTCTGCCTGTGCTGACAGGCACCTGTGCTGCAGAGGAATGGACACGCTGTGAGTAGCGTGTGCAGCGTGTAGCAGCTGCGTTCTAAAAATGGCAGAGGTGATTTGGAGAGAGCAGGTAATGAGAGCTGTAGTACTGCTTACTTGTTGAGAAGAATACAAACCGGAGGTCAGAGACAAGGAGGTAGGAATATTCAGCGAGGAGGTGAAGTAATAGTTAATAGCTCCGGTCTCACATGTTGTTAGGAGGTGCTGCTGTAAGAGGAATTGATTCCTGTAACGGTTAAGTGTAGATCCAGTTGGGAAATGTCTTTAAACACAAACAATCCAGTTCTGTGGTTATTGGAGGTAATCCGTGACTTCGAGTAATACAGGGAGCCTGGAAAGATTCACCTGCAGAGTATAGGAACTTGAACTAGTGAGCTCAAAACAATACTGAAGCAAGGTGGAAGGGGCGTGACCAGGTTAATATAAGCTTGGAATCTGACTCCAGAGAATCCTTAAAGGGACATAGGTGATGAGCGACAAGAAGCCCTGACAGAAACCTATAGGAGCTCATGCACACACAATCCAGAAGCAGTGTCTGCAGGCTCAATTCTCAGCCTGCTCAGGAAGGGGTCCGGTTGTGGAACACTGCATGACAGAATCACTGGTCTGTAAGAGCAGTGCTTGTATGAACAATCCAGGGTGGTTTTAGGTGGCAAATACTCCACAGATTGCTGTGCTGTATTCTGGGAACTGTAATCCCAGACAACATACAGACAAATGTTTCAATAATTATAGCTGCTGTTAAACATAAGCTACAAGCCTAAATAAAGGTTTATGAGAGGCTAGACCAGTATTCGCGCTTACATATCTGCCCCTCTGTTATAAAACATAATTTATGTAAGAACTTACTTGATAAATTCATTTCTTTCATATTAGCAAGAGTCCATGAGCTAGTGACGTATGGGATATACATTCCTACCAGGAGGGGCAAAGTTTCCCAAACCTCAAAATGCCTATAAATACACCCCTCACCACACCCACAAATCAGTTTAACGAATAGCCAAGAAGTGGGGTGATAAGAAAAAAGTGCAAAAGCATAAAAAATAAGGAATTGGAATAGTTGTGCTTTATACAAAAAAATCAAAATCACCACAAAAAAAGGGTGGGTCTCATGGACTCTTGCTAATATGAAAGAAATGAATTTATCAGGTAAGTTCTTACATAAATTATGTTTTCTTTCATGTAATTAGCAAGAGTCCATGAGCTAGTGACGTATGGGATAATAAATACCCAAGATGTGGAACTTCCACGCAAGAGTCACTAGAGAGAGAGGGATAAAATAAAGACAGCCAATTCCGCTGAAAAATAATCCACACCCCAAACAAAGTTTAAATCTTATAATGAAAAAAACTGAAATTATAAGCAGAAGAATCAAACTGAAACAGCCGTCTGAAGTACTTTTCTACCAAAAACTGCTTCAGAAGAAGAAAACACATCAAAATGATAGAATTTAGTAAAAGTATGCAAAGAAGACCAGGTTGCTGCTTTGCAAATCTGATCAACCGAAGCTTCATTCCTAAATGCCCAGGAAGTAGAAACTGACCTAGTTGAATGAGCTGTAATCCTTTGAGGCGGAGTTCTACCCGACTCAACATAAGCATGATGAATCAAAGACTGATTTGTGGGTGTGGTGAGGGGTGTATTTATAAGCATTTTGAGGTTTGGGAAACTTTGCCCCTCCTGGTAGGAATGTATATCCCATACGTCACTAGCTCATGGACTCTTGCTAATTACATGAAAGAAATGGACTGCATGTGCTATTGGCATTGTCAAATGATTAACCCTGCTTCTGCTTACAATGACATATCAGGTCTTAGAGTAGATTTCTGACAGTAACTCCATAACTTTCATATCTGCAGCTTCTGTCTGTGTAGCAATTATCAATCAAGTTAAAAAAAACTTTTTTTTTTTTTTTTAATGCTGAACGGATTGATATATTTTTTTTAAGAGATAAGCACATGACTGTCCTCAAGTAATTTGGAATTGAGCCATTTAAAAATGATTAAATTCAGTTTGAGACAGTAGTTTTTTTTAGCTGTTATTAGTTCTTACTGTTGATCCGGATTCCGGTCCCTACGTCGACAATACCACTCTCTCTCTCTCACTCACTCTGATCCTGGTCCACAGACACAATCACAGTCACCACCAACCGCCTGTCGTCCCACTCTCTAATTTCCTCAGAACAGTTGCGCAGCCGCAGTGGTCCTGCTTCTCCCCCCTAGCCTGTTCGATCATCTCCGGTCACGTTCCTCACATGGTGGTGGTTTACTGCACCAGCAGTCTCAGGCTCTCAGCAATAGTAGAGCCTGTGAGGAACGTGACCGGTCTACTAGAGGGGAGGGACAGACTGGTTTGGGAGGTGTGGGATGCGTGCACTGATCTCTGATGGTGGGTGGTGCCAAACCAGTGGTGGGGCCATGTCAGAGTAGAGACCGTACGTGAGCCAGCCAGCAGCTGCCAATCTGCCATGTGGGAGTGGGGGGTGGTGCTGAGCTGTGCAGCGCACAGAGTGCACAATATTTTAATAATATAGTTAGTTTAGAAATGGTAAGAAATAGATACTGAACAATTACAAATAAAAGTATATATATATTACTAAATATAGTAAAATAAAAATACAACTTGATGGTGTGGGGTGTGGTGTCACCCTTCTTAGTGGTGTCACCCGGGTGTGGGCCACACACCCCGCACCCCCTAGTGACGCCACTGCTCACCTGGAACGCTCAGCTAACTCCCACAGAACACCTATATCTATGTCCTATCTTCACTATACCTGACTGCTAAAGAAAAAAAAAACCTCCAAATTATAACTATAGGAGCTATGATGATACATGTATATACAATGTTAAAATGAAATGTATTTTCATGAATAATGCATATTATTTTTATCATTGTATAGAAATTAAACTACTTTTGTATTTGTATGTCCTTGATAACATTAATATATATTTATAATTATATATTTATGTTTTAAATCCTAAAAAGAACACACACAAAAAAGCAGTTTAATTTCTATACGATTAAAATAATATGCATTATACATGAAACTGCATATCAATTTAATATTATATAGAAATGTAATGCTAATCTAAACTATTAACGCGTCCTTACACGCCCTCACCCCATCAAACCTAGGGGCGCATTAGGGAGCAGTTTTTTTATTGTGTTAAAGTGGCAGTGCTTGCTTGATAAACTACTGGTATAGCAAAGGTTAAAATACACAGATCACAAGCATATACATTATATATATATATTTGAAAGAAAGCTGTTATGTTAATTGGCTGCATTGGATGTCAATCAGACTAATGGAGCAACAAGATCACAAAGGGGGCGTGTTAAGACCGGATAACTACTTAGAGCTAAAACTGAAAGTAAAAAGGAGAGGAAAGCAGTCTCCTATCTCACTGATCAGTGTCACTAAAGAGGTGATGTTTTATGCATATGACAAATTATTCATGGTCATAATGATATGTACATATTTTTTCATTTTACTGAGCTAATTAAAAAAGGTGCTTTATAAAAATTGGGTTTCCACATACTAAGGAACAGGTTTTCTGTTAAGGACTGTTGAATAAAAAAAAAGAGCTTATGTGTCATTTACTCCATAATGACAATGGCAAATTTTCCCAAACTTACATGTGAGTGCTTGTGTCTGCTATTATTGCCTGCGTGTGTGTGTGCCTATCTATCCCTGCCTGTGTGTGTGTGTCTGCTATTACTGGCTTAGTGTGCGTATGCCTATCTATTACTGCCTGTGTGTGTATCTACCTATTACTGCCTGAGTGTGTGTGTGTATGCCTATATATCCCTGATTGTGTGTGCATATCTCTATTACTGCCTGTGTGTGCATGTCTCTGTCTATTACTGCCTGAGTGTGTGTGTATGCCTATCTATCCCTGCCTGTGTGTGTGTATATCTATCCCTGCCTGTTTGTGCATGTCTCTGTCTATTACTGCCTGTGTGTGCATGTCTCTGTCTATTACTGCCCGAGTGTGTGTGCATGTCTCTGTCTATTACTGCCCGAGTGTGTGTGTATGCCTATCTATCACTGACTGTGTGTGTATGCCTATCCCTGCCTGTATGTGCAGGTCTCTGTCTATTACTGCCTGTGTGTGCATGTCTCTGTCTATTACTGCCTGTGTGTGCATGTCTCTGTCTATTACTATCTGTGTGTTGATGTCTTTGTCTATTACTGTCTGTGTGTGAATGTCTTTGTCTATTACTGTCTGTGTGTGAATGTCTTTGTCTATTACTGTCTGTGTGTACATGTCTCTGTCTATTACTGCCTGTGTGTGCATGTCTGTTTATTACTGCCTGTGTGTGAATGTCTCTGTCTATTACTGTCTTTGAGTGCATGTCTCTGTCTATTACTGTCTGTGAGTGCATGTCTCTGTCCATTACTGTCTGTGTGTGCATGTCTCTGTCTATTACTGCCTGTGTGTGCATGTCTCTGTCTATTACTGTCTTTGAGTGCATGTCTCTGTCTATTACTGTCTGTGAGAGCATATCTCTGTCTTACTGCCTGTGTGTATAGTATATTTGAAAAATAAACAGCTATTACAGTATCTTAATCAAATTATTTATGTGCAAAAATCTCATAGATTTTAATAGTGAATTTTGTAAAAAAAAAAGTTGTTATAACTTTTATAAAAAATTGTAATAGACCCCTAAATATGTTACAAATACACCCAATGACATATTGCAATCCTTTAAAAAATCTTACCTGATGACTTTTTTGCAAAGTTCAACTTTAAAGTCTATTGGACGTTTTGTAGATACATTTTGGATAAGAATTTAAAGGGATTGATATGCATTAAACAAATAAATATGCATAGCTATAAGAAAAGTATAAATATAATGACAATTAGTAAAAGATATAAAGATATTTTTAGATAATATCAATATATTTGGAAAAAAACATTGTAGTAAAAAAAGGACACATTTAAATGGATAGGAAAGTCAAAATTAAACTTTAATAATTCAGGATATACCAAAACATTTTAAGACAATTCTATTATTCTTGTTCTCTTGGTATCCATTGTTGATAAGCATATGCACATATCCTTAGCAGCAGCAATGCACTACTAGGAGCTAACTGGTGGTTGTCCGCAACACACATTTGTCTCTTGTCATTTGCTCACCAGATGTGTTCAGCTAGGTCCCAGTAGTGCACTGCTGCTTTGGAGCTGACCTCTAAATGACAGAGCAAGACGTGCAAGGTCTAGGAAGGGGGATTTTAGATTCTGTGAGGGGGGCGCATTTTGGAATTTTGCCCTGGGAGCCAGATTCTCTAGAAACAGCCCTGTACTATTAACTCCTAATCTGCCATAACCTAAAGACATAACCACCCCTAACCTAAACTGCCAATTGCTCACTGCAATAAACTTCCTAACCTATTAACCCCTAAACCGCTAATAGCCCACTGCATTTCCCCCTTAAACTCCTTAACCCCTAAACCACCAATAGCCAACCGCAATAAACCCTACACTACTTAACCCCTAAACCACCACAACTTCCCACTGCAAGAAACTCCCTAACTTATTAACTCCTAAACCACTACAACCCCCCAACGCAACGCAAGAAACCCTCTAACCTATTAACCCCTCAGGTCAATTGTTTAGGTTTTTAAGATAGCTTTTTTTTTGGGGGGGGTGGAGGTTTTCTTTGATTTTAGAATAGGGATTTTGTCATTTTAAATGTAAAAAAGTTGTAATCACTTTAGGGCAATGCCATAAAAATGCCCTTTTAAGGGTAATTGCAAGAGTAGGTTTTATTATTAGTATAAGGTTTTTTATTTTGGGGTGGGCTTACTTTAAGGGGACTTTGGTTTTAGGATAGGCATAACTGTTTTTTTTTATTTTTGGTATTGTTAGGAGTCTGCGGGATTAGCTATTAAATAAAGGGACGGTAAACAGCAAACATTTTATTTACCACTCCCCAATTTTTCATAACCAACACTGTTATATTATTTATACTTTTTACCACTATCACTACCTTGTTACTAAGCTTTTGCAAACAGCCTCCTTTTTTTTTTTACAGACTTGAATTTCAAGCAATTAGGGCCCCATTACATATGCAGCGTCGCTTGCTAAAGCCGGCGACGCCAGATTTTACGCAATTTTGGTATTACATATACGGCGTAGCATACAGGTGACGCGCGTATATTTGACCCTACGGACGTATTTTTTTTACCCATAGACTAACATAGAACAGACGCGCAATTTGGTATCCAATATACAGTGTAAGGACTTACGCGCGCAGAATTCTGAAAATCTACTCCATTCTCATCTCGCCACATATTGTAGGCGCAGCAAGCCTTGCACTGACTAGAAAAGCAACGTAACTCCCTGAAGGCCTAACAAACGCATGCGTAATCAAATACATATCACCCGCAAATCTCAAACAGTTAAACCTCTTCTAAGCATTTATTATTCCTGCTCCTGCAAGTGTGTCAAACCAATCACAAACAGCACAACCTCTCACCCGGAAGCCTTAAAACACCTGCCAATGCACACCCTCATTAGCCACCATGTTTCCCCTGCTTTACATAGTGCTGGAAGCCCTACAAGCCCCTGTTGTTCATGATATACCCGCTGATGCTCTAGTTGCTGCTGAGGTCCCAGGTCATGGTGCTGTAGCCGTCCCTGCTCTTGCTGCTGCTGTCCCTGATGCTGCCCCTTCTGCTGTTGTTGCTGCAGCTGGTCATAAAATTACATACTGTGTATTTCCACTGCATGTAAGTGAAACTACTACATCTCACCCCCTTCCCTTAACCACCCTAATTACTGAAAATATCTCATTTGTTTAATTCATGTTTAGATCACTATGATTTATTGACTATCATTAAGAAGTATGAAAATGGATGTTTATACCTTACCTTATTATTTATATATATACCCATGTGGCAATTTATATTGGATGTGAGAAACCTTGATTTACATCTTAGAAGTGAATATTACTATATGTTCCCTTCATACACAGCTATGTGATGTGGTTTATAGAACATGAATATGTCATAAACATGATAATATTACCTTTTTTGGGCCATTTCCACACAGGTCATATTATATGTTTTAACAATATTAGTGTACTAAAACACACCTCACATGGATGTGGATGACAATTATATGGTAAATAACAGAGGACAAGATTTATGGTGAACTATAATAATATTTTTTTCTTTTTAGGCTTATTGAATGAAGAAGCTGAAGTGACTGTAGTGGATTTCCTTGTTCTCCTGGTTTGAGAAGATTCAGATGTTTCTGCTGGTGTGCTGGCCACAGATGATAGGCAGGAGGCAGTGTCCTGCTGGTGTGTAAAGTGCTCAACCAACACACCCAAGAGTTGATTTTGTTCTCGCCATCTATTGTCCATCTGCATCTGCATATCAGACAGAATTTGCATCATCTGTAACTGGTTTTGAACACTTCCACTTAATGATGCTGCCATGTCCCTCTGCAGCTCTATGCTACATTTGTGTAACCTCTCTTGGCTCCTGTGGAACCTCTCTTGGCCTCTTTGTCTGCTCTCAGAGCTTGTTATGAGCCTCCTCTGGACTGCAATGTATTCCTCACCCAGGGGAGAATACAATGCATCCACAGGCTCTTGAGCAGCTGGGCTTCTAGTTGCTTGAGGTGCAGGTTCAGCTGCATCTGCTGGTTCTTGTGGGACAGGTTCAGCTGCATCTGCTGGTTCTTGTGGGACAGGTTCAGCTGCATCTGCTGATGCTTGTGGGACAGGTTCAGCTGCATCTGCTGGTGCTTGTGGGACAGGTTCAGCTGCATCTGCTGGTGCTTGTGGGACAGGTTCAGCTGCATCTGCTGGTGCTTGAGTACTTTCAGCTATATTTTTGATCTGCAGATGGTGGAGCTCTCCCAAGTGATGAGGATGGTGGAGCTCTCCCAAGTGATGAGGAAGGTGGAGCTCTCCCAAGTGATGAAGATGGTGGAACTCGCCCAAGTGATGAGGATGGTGGAGCTCTCAGGGTTGTTTGATAGTCCCACTGATGACCAGTGTGTGACCACTCAGCCTGTCCAGTTGGCACTTCTTGTGACATAGTCTGTGGGTAAAAGCCATGACTGCCCTGAGATTGTGTTGGGGGGTAAATACATGGACCCTTTGTGGCTGTCTTGGCTTTCCCTCAAAGCCAAAAGAAGAATATTCCTCTGGCCAGGAATCTTGCTAGGGGTTATATGTCAGTGGTGGTGGCATCACTTCCGGGTCCTCAACTGAAGCCATCCAACCCTGCTCATGCCTGGGAGCATACTGTTCATGTGGTTGCCTGAAGACTTGTGGTGGTTCCTGCATGCCTGTGACTGGTGGTGGTGGTGGTGGAATGCCTGTTTGCATCCTTGTGACAGGAGGTTCTGTGGAGGAGTCAAATGATGAGAGGAATTAGTACAGTCATATATATGTCCATGTGGGCATAAAATGTACATTGATACATGCTAGGACCTATACTGATTCTCATGTCAAACTCTATAATATGCATGTGCACATTGTGATTTGTGATATGAGGGATTTTAATATGCGCAGTATACAGGTATGTGTTTCATACAATAGTTATGTGTACATGTCAATGATGGAAAAAAATGTGTTCTTTAAGTGACACTATGGTCACACAATTTACTTTAGCCTGATGTAGGCACAGAACCTGCTTTCTTGAGCTAAAAGTATTGTGATGGCTATAGTGTCCATTTACTGAAAACTCTACATGTGGCTTGTGGCCTGTGTTACTCTGAGACATGTTAGTATTGCACTATTCCAACTCATATCATGAATTGCATTGTGTTAAGTAGCATTAATGACAAATATAATTGTAGATGTTTTTGTTAGTAGGCCAAATACCATGCTCCTCATTGTGTACATGAATGTGTGATATTAAAGGATATTATAGCTCAAATACATATAATACTGGTGTGTGTAATGTTACTCACCAGCATGATGTGCTGTGGTTGCAGCCCCTGAGTCACGAGCCCCTGGAAGTCAACGGACTGCTGTGATACTCAGGGACCTGCGTATCATCTCCTGCCAGGTGTTATATTCTATGTCCATGGGTGGACCACCGCCTGTTCCCCTCTGGTGCATAGCTTCCTGCCCCATCTTTTCTTTCACCCGCCTCTTGCAGTCATTCCACCGCTTTTTAAGGCCCTCAACAGTCCTCCTCTGCGGGGCCACACTGTTGACGGCATCCTCTACCGCCAACCATGCTGTTTTTCGCCTTTTGGCACTGCCTTTGCCCTTCTCCTGCCCAAAGAGGGCACTGTAATTGTACATGATGGCCTGGACTAGGGCAACATTTTCATTGAATGAGAAGTTTGGACATCTCATCCTCTCATCCTCCATGGACACCTGGTGTGATGAAGCAGCTTACTCTGTAAAAGAGTGTGGTTGTTTTAATACATGAACCACAGCTACTGAGACACTCATACAAAAATTAGTACTGTGAAACTGTTTCAAAAGTGAACATAGAAAATAATGGTGTATAGCAAGTAGTAAGAGTTAGCTTTAAAAATATAACTTGATTTAGAAAGTAACTCAAACCAAAAATGAACAAGCAGTTAATAACTGGTTTAAACGTTATGTTGAACTATGGCTGCCACCTGTGAGCTTGTCACTGAAAACATGCAGCAGTTCAACCAGGACGTCTGTAGCCAGAAAGTAAGGTGTTAACACAGTTTCACAACAATAAAGAAAAACTAGTGGCAGATAATAAAGTTACATGAAGCTGCAGGAAAAAACAAACAGTCTGTATATACAAAGCGGTACCTGTGAGTAGTTTTGGATTTGGTTTGCAAACTGGAAAGCAAGAGAGCAGCCTGTGTGTCAGACACGGAGCTGTGAACAGCTGAGGCGAGGTAGCGATGGCGTGTGACGTCGCCGCAAGTAGATCCGGTTGGAAGGAGCAGCTGAGCAGTGTGCTGGAGGCTGTGGCAGAAGTGAACACAGGACAGGCAGCAAGGAAGGAAGTCAGGAGCCAATAGCAGTTAAGGAGTTCACCAGGCAATATCAGGCAGTTTAGTGAGGGAGGTGAAGGTACTTATAACAGCAGCTAATTAAGATCTCTTAAAGGCACAGTACCAAAAGGCAAAGAAACCTGACAGGACACCCCCCCCAAGGAGCAGCTCCGCGGCTCATGGACGAGGCCGGTCCGGATTCCTCTGATGGAACCTAGAAATCAACCTAGGAGCAGAGATATTGCAATATGGTTCCCAGGAATCATGATCACTAGAGTAACCTTTCCATTTAATTAAATACTGTAGGACCCCTCTAAAGCGTCGGGAGTCTAGAACGGACTCCACCTCATACTCAATGTTAGGGTCTATGGATACTTGTGGGAGAACAGTATGAGAGGGATCACCTCTAACAACTCGATACGGTTTGAGAAGTGACACGTGGAATGTAGGGTGGATTTTTAACGTATCAGGTAGAGTCAAACGAACAACGTTAACATTGATTACCTTCTCAACAGGAAACGGTCCAATGTATAGAGGTGACAGTTTGCGTGAAGGAGTGGACAAGCGAATATTCTTTGAAGAAAGCCAAACGAGGTCCCCAACTGCATAAGAGGGAGGAGGAGTTCGACGTCTATCGTAATACTTCTTCTGAATCTCTTTAGCATCTTCAATGGCTCTCTGTACAATCAAAAAATTGGAAGCAATGGTATTGGTCAGATCCGATATGAGTGGTGATGTATAATCTGGATTAGGTAGCAGTTGGAAATTGGGATGGAAACCATAATTGATGAAGAACGGGGTTTGTTGAGTGGTTGAGTGTTTAGTGTTGTTAAACACAAATTCTGCGTATGGTAGGTGTTTAGACCAAGTATGTTGGTTAGAATGACAGTAGGAGCGTAGAAACTGTTCTACCCACTGGTTGCTCCTCTCTGTCTGGCCATTCGTTTGAGGATGGTAAGAGGATGATAGCCTTTTATCAATGGAGAAATGTTTACAAAATGCAGCCCATAGAGCACTTGTGAATTGAGATCCGCGGTCCGTTAGAATTTTCTTTGGCAAACCATGCAATTTGAAGACATGAGAGAGAAGAAGTTGTATTGTTTCCACAGCAGTGGGGAGTTTGTGAAATGGTATTAAGTGGATCATTTTACTGAAGAGGTCTACTACAACCAGAATTGTAGTGTTAGAACAAGAGCTTGGGAGATCAACTATATAGTCTAGAGCAATTTCTTCCCATGGCTTGGATGGTGTAGGAATAGGCAGCAACAACCCATAAGGTGCAATCTTTGATCTTTTAGAAATGGTACATATTTGACAACTGTTGACATAGGCAGCTATTTCAGACGACATGTTAGGCCACCAGTAAGAACATCGAATCAGATCCACAGTCTTGGTAATACCACAGTGACCAGCTAAAAGGGAGTCATGTGCTGAATGTAATAGAATGGGTCTAACATTTTGAGTAGGGTTGCACCGATACCATTTTTTTATGACTGAGTACAAGTACCAATACTTGTTTTCAAATACTCACCGATACCAATTACCGATACTTTTTTTTAATGTCATGTGACAGTTTACCAAGCACAATACAGACTAATTATTTAAGATTCCTTCTTTATAATTATAAAGGGCTGTAATTCAAAAGACATTATGAAATAATAAAACAGTTTTATTTGTCACAAAGTTCACTGAACATGTTAAATATTACAATAAAAAATTGCATTTAAAGGGGTGATGCAATTGGGTTGTAGGGCTGTTATATAACATCAATCTGACATTTGTATGGAGGTTCGACTCTAAGTTGAACAGTCTTTCACTTTCCACCATACTGCATGGGGCAGAAAGATATTTTTGGGCCATTTTAGCCAGAGCTGGAAATTGTTTATTAACTGCCCAGTACTTCAGGGGTTTGTCTGAACGAGGTACAGTGATCTCTCCTACAATAATACAAATAACAGCAATTTGTATTGGCAGAACAGTAGTAAACAATGTTTAGTTTAGTCTCCACTCCAGTTTAAAATGAAATGGGAACATGCAGTTTGAAAAAACACCACAAGATAGCATATGGGTAGGAAGTAGAGGTATCGGTTTAAGTATCGGTGCATTTGCACGAGTACAAGTACTCATGCAAATACTTGGTATCGGTACCGATACCGATACTAGTATCGGTATCGGTGCATCCCTAATTTTGAGGTACATAAATTTTATCCTTATAACAGAACAGTTGATCATGGTTTTTGTGTAGGAGGTATGTGGGTTTATTTTGATCTTTATTTTGTTCTTCTCTGAGAAATGGTAAAGAATCAGTTAGAAACAAAAGGAATTTGTTTTCTGGAATTAGGCTTTGATTTGATGGGGTTTCAATTCCTTTTAGTGGTAATCTGGAGAGGGCATCAGCCTTACCGTTTTTCACAGCAGGTCTATAGGTGATCAGGAAGTTAAACCTTGAAAGGAAAAGGTTCCAGCGAACATGGCGGCCACTAAGACTTTTTGTAGATTTCAGGTATTGCAGGTTTCTGTGATCGGTATATACAATAGTAGGGAATGTAGCGCCTTCTAAAAGATGTCGCCAATGTTCAAATGCAACCTTAATTGCTAGGAGTTCCTTATCTCCTACAGGATAATGAGTTTCTGGAATGGTTAGACTGCGTGAGTAGTAAGCCACTGGATGTAGTGGTGTCTGTAGGTCATCCCTTTGTGACAAAATGGCACCTACTGCGAAATCCAATGCATCTACTTCTAAGATAAATTGCTTATCAGTATCCAGAAAACGTAGAATGGGAGCTGTGGTAAAATTCTTTTTTAGTGTATCGAATGCCAGTTGAGCTTGAGGTGTCCATCGGTACTTAACATCTTTTTTTGTCAAGTAAGTAAGAGGTTTAGCCAAAGCAGAAAAATTTCGAATAAATTTTCTATAAAAATTGGCAAAGCCCAGGAAGCTTTGTACCTGTTTCTTAGTGGTAGGAACTTTCCAATTTAGTATAGTCTGGATCTTGTCGTCATCCATACTAATACCCTTATCTGTTATTTGGTAGCCTAAGAAAGTAATGTTAGTTGAGTGAAAGATACACTTCTCAGCTTTAACATATAAGGAATTACTCCTAAGTCTGGATAGAACCTGTTTTACATGATTTATGTGTTGAGAGAGATTTTCAGAAAATATAAGAATGTCGTCTAGATAAATAACAACAAAAGTATCCAGAATATCCTTAAATATATCATTTATGAGAAATTGGAAGGTGGCAGGGGCGTTGCAGAGACCGAATGGCATGACGGTGTATTCGTAAAGGCCATAGCGGGTACGGAACGCCGTCAGCCATTCGTCTCCTTCTCTCATACGTATCAAGTTATACGCCCCCCTGAGATCCAGTTTGGTAAACATTTTGGACCCCACCAACCTCTCAATCAACTCTGGGATGAGGGGTAGAGGATAGCGGTTTTTTATAGTGATTTTATTAAGTTGTCGGTAGTCAACAATGGGTCTTAAACTTCCGTCTTTGTTCCTAACAAAGAACATACCAGCTGCAGCTGGTGAGGTAGACGGACGAATAAAACCCTTCCTTAGATTATCCTCAAGGTAGGTTTTCAGGTGTTCTAATTCAGGTTTTGAGAGAGGGAAAATATGCCCGCAAGGTATGACTGCACCTGGGAGAATGTCAATTGGGCAGTCATACTTGCGATGTGGAGGCAGGTTTTCACACTCAGTCTTACTGAAAACATCAGAGTAGTGTAAGTATTCTGTAGGTATATTTGAGGATGTAACAGTAGAAGTGGGTTGAAGAAGTAAATGTGGGTAACAAGAATTTTTGCAGTGTTCAGAATTGAACTTAACAGAAAGAGTGGACCATGAGATAGAAGGATCATGTATCTGTAACCACTGCAAACCTAGAATAACAGGGAAAGCAGGTGAAGAAATGACATCAAATGTGATGTACTCCCTGTGATGGTCAATAGAACTGACAAGTAAAGGAATAGTTTCAAAGAGTACAGGTCCAGAAGATAGTACCTTGCCATCAATACCCCTCAAAGGAACAGGAGTCAGTTTTTTGACTAATGGTATCTTGTCTTTATTTGTGAAACAAACATCTATATAAGAAGTGGAGGCACCAGAATCAATTATCCCTTGGGCGGTCACGCGATGCTGTTCCCACTGAAAAACAAGAGGAAGTTTACAATAATGTGTGGTGTTAAAGTCAGAATTCACAGAATAATAGGGGGAACCAATCTTACCCTTATTCTGTCGTAGTAGGTTGGGGCAATCTTTAACAGCATGCTCATCAGAAGCACAATACATACAAAGGTTTAGAGTGCGACGTCTAAGTTTCTCTTGGTTACTTAAAGGTCCCTTGAGAAAGGCAATCTCCATAGGTTCAGTAGTAATTTTCGTCAGGGTTGGTGAAGGAGTAGAAGGAGTAAATCTTTTGTATGTATGATCATGTGCTGTTTTTTTATGCTGTCTTTCGCGAAGTCTTCTGTCAATACATATGCTGAGATCAATAAGCTGTTCCAAGGTAGGCGGTAACTCAGTGCGAGACAATTCATCTTTTATGGCTTCGGAAAGGCCAAGCCTGAATTGATTTCTCAAAGAGAGGTTGTTCCACTGAGTGTCCTTGGCCCACCTCTTGAACTCAGCAATGTACTCCTCAACATCTCTCCTTCTCTGCTTTAGTGCACGCATAGCATTCTCTGCGGTTATTTGTTTGTAAGGATCGTCATACAGCTGAGCTAAAGCAGAGAAAAAGGATTCTAGAGAATTTAAAATATCATCATTATTTTCCAGAAAGCTATTGGCCCAGGCTCTAGGCTCTGCTCTCAAATATGATATAGTAGTCATAACCTTTACCCTGTCATTGGGATAAGAAAAGGGCCTTAAAGTAAACAATAACAAGCAGGAATTTTTGAAATCCCTGAATGATTTTCTATCCCCAGAAAAGTATTCAGGTACACTAACTTGAGGTTCTTGTATACGAGGCTTTAAATCAACAAAGTCTTTTATATACGCTTTTAAGCCATCATTTTCTGCTTTAAGTGAGGTCAGACCTTCTGTTAAGAGATCCACTTTTTGATTCAAAGTTTGTATTTGAGTGGCCATCTCAGTTGGGTCCATTTTATTGTTGGGCCTGATATTATGTGATGAAGCAGCTTACTCTGTAAAAGAGTGTGATTGTTTTAACACATGAACCACAGCTACTGAGACACTCATACAAAAATTAGTACTGTGAAACTGTTTCAAAAGTGAACATAGAAAATAATGGTGTGTAGCAAGTAGTAAGAGTTAGCTTTAAAAATATAACTTGATTTAAAAAGTAACTCAAACCAAAAATGAACAAGCAGTTAATAACTGGTTTAAACGTTATGTTGAACTATGGCTGCCACCTGTGAGCTTGTCACTGAAAACATGCAGCAGTTCAACCAGGACGTCTGTAGCCAGAAAGTAAGGTGTTAACACAGTTTCACAACAATAAAGAAAAACTAGTGGCAGATAATAAAGTTACATGAAGCTGCAGGAAAAAACAAACAGTCTGTATATACAAAGAGGTACCTGTGAGTAGTTTTGGATTTGGTTTGCAAACTGGAAAGCAAGAGAGCAGCCTGTGTGTCAGACACGGAGCTGTGAACAGCTGAGGCGAGGTAGCGATGGCGTGTGACGTCACCGCAAGTAGATCCGGTTGGAAGGAGCAGCTGAGCAGTGTGCTGGAGGCTGTGGCAGAAGTGAACACAGGACAGGCAGCAAGGAAGGAAGTCAGGAGCCAATAGCAGTTAAGGAGTTCACCAGGCAATATCAGGCAGTTTAGTGAGGGAGGTGAAGGTACTTATAACAGCAGCTAATTAAGATCTCTTAAAGGCACAGTACCAAAAGGCAAAGAAACCTGACACCTGGCTTGCTCCCTGCGATGTCCCTGGTGTGGGCTCCTCCCTATCCTCTCCCTCCTCCCACCTTCTGTCCCCATGTGCACCCTCTGTCCCTCTTCTAGATGTGCCTGGTCTCTGGGGATCTCGGGCATCTCCCCTCCCATCATCCCTTCTAGCTCTCCCTCTCCCCACTCCACTTACTCCCTGACGGGGACCCCACTGCTCCTCCTGTCCTCTACAATACTCCTCTCCCTGCCACTCCTCTCCCCTCCTCCCCTCCTCCCCTCTGCCATCCTCACACTACACACACTCACACTCACTCCCAGTTCAATTCAATCACACACAATCACAACCAAACACTCAGCCTATCACACTGTAAAATTGAAATAAAATGTGTGAGGTTTTAGAAAAAAAAGTGTGGTGTCTTTGTATATGTATGTATGCAATATGTGTGCAATATGTAAAAATATGTGTAAGTGTACAAGCTTAATCAACCAACAATGCAACCTAACTCCTCTTTTTGCACCTCTCTCTCTACTCTGACTAATTCTCCACTCCACTGTAGTGTGCTGCAGCTCAACGAACCATCCAAACACACTGAACAAAATGGCGGATGTGCATGAGTTTATATATGAATATTGAATAGCGTAATTATGTGTTGCATTTAGATGAAGTTGCGGTTCATTTTTACGAGTGTTAGCCTAATTTGCATAAAACTACTCTTTATTGAGACTTTCCGTGGACAAAATACTGGCGTAAGTTACTTGTGACAACTAAAATGTGTATTTGCGCACATTTCGGAAGATCGCCAGTTTGTCCTACTTACGCCAGTTTAGCATCTAACGGCACAGTATATGTAATACCCCAATGTGCGAGGTGAAATTACGGCTGGTGGGGGTTCCATGCTTGCGCCGAAACCTACGCCGTATATTTGATTGCGCCCTTAGTGCTGACTTAAATAAATCCACTTGGGTGAGCACAATGTTATCTATATGGCACATATGAACAAACAGTACATGTTGTTAGATATTCACAGTCAGACTGTGAGATAAGATGTGGACTGAAGAGTCTTAGAAACCAGCCTATAAGCCTACCTAGGTTTAGCCTTTAACAAAAAATACCATTAGAAAAAAGTTAATTTTATGATAAAAGTAAATTGGAAAAGTTGTTTAAAATGGCATTCCCTATCTGAATCATGAAAGTTTAATTTTGACTTTACTGTCCCTTTAAGTAGTGGTTAGGGGTTAATGAGTGTTTCAGGCGGTGGAGGGTTGTGGTTGTTTATGGGTTAGGTAGTGTAGGGGGATAATGCAGTGGGCTATTGGCAGTTAAGGGGTTAGGTTAACTGCAGAGGGCAATTGGCAGTTTACGGGTTATTTTTTTTAAAGGGCTAGAAGTGGTTAGTTCTTTAGCATCATACAAAATAAGTGACCAAGTAGTCACAAAAAAAGAGTACACTTGAGAGCACTCACCCCCTCATGAGTTTATAGAAGTATGGCGTGATGTGCGTGAAAGAATTGACACATTAAAAACATAAACACTTTAATGGAACTTAATTTAAAAACTAGGTGTATTTAAAAACACTAGAGAACTTTTAGGTAGTATTATATAATTGGTCTGAGGTATCTGACCTTGTTGATAATATGGATGATCAGTCAGTTTTACAGTTTAGCTGAGGTCTCAATTTGTGTGAAATGAACCAGATAAATAAAGAGTTTATAATTATTGGTTTAAGCCCTGGATATTCTGTATTGGACCAATAAGTAGAATTATATGGTTTAGTTAAGTGCTAATAGTTGCTCGAATGTCATCTCCTATTCTGGTTCTATTTACATATAACCGCTGCTCATTTAGTAATTTATAAGTCAAGTTACATGAGTATTGGTGTACATCATCCTATAAGGGCGTAATAGTCACTTGGCTACCCCTATTAGCAGAATATTTATATATCAATATATTTATTATTCACTGTTGCTAGCTTAATACATGCCAATCTATATAGAGTCCTCTGGGATTTAAGTTAACCCTTGTTGCAATAAGGTTACAATTACAAGGCTGCAACTTAGCCAGCCTAATAATATTGATATTAATCACTGTCAACTTTGGTTAATGTGACAACTATTAGTCTTAAGGGCATCAAGCTGCTTAGCATTATTATTCTTAACACCATTGAGCCAAATGCACGTGAGAGAATCTCTTTCCTCCACACACTCAACACAATTGGTATAAATCTGTAATTTACTCTCGTTGGGGAGTGTTACAACACTGGAATATTAACTAACTAAGCCAATAGGTGATATATAAATATTCTGCTAATAGGGGTAGCCAAGTGACTATTACGCCCTTATAGGATGATGTACACCAATACTCATGTAACTTGACTTATACATTACTAAATGAGCAGCGGTTATATGTAAATAGAACCAGAATAGGAGATGACATTCGAGCAACTATTAGCACTTAACTAAACCATATAATTCTACTTATTGGTCCAATACAGAATATCCAGTGCTTAAACCAATAATTATAAACTCTTTATTTATCTGGTTCATTTCACACAAATTGAGACCTCAGCTAAACTGTAAAACTGACTGATCATCCATATTATCAACGAGGTCAGATACCTCAGACCAATTATATAATACTACCTAAAAGTTCTCTAGTGTTTTTAAATACACCTAGTTTTTAAATTAAGTTCTATTAAAGTGTTTATGTTTTTAATGTGTCAATTCTTTCACGCACATCACGCCATACTTCTATAAACTCATGAGGGGGTGAGTGCTCTCAAGTGTACTCTTTTTCTGTGACTACTTGGTCACTTATTTTGTATTGTGTTCAAGTACACAGCACCCAAGGGCATCAACTAATGAATATAAGGCCATTTCTTTGATTATTACTAGCACATCCCTCTTTACTTCCAGTAGTGCCATCACACATTCCCTCCCTTCGAATAGTTCTTTAGCACCCTCACCCCCAACACAACATAAACTCACTATACTATTAACCCCTAATCTGCCATAACCTAAAGCCCTAACTACTCCTAACCTTTTAACCCCTAAACCACCAATTACCCACTGCAAAAAAGTCCTAACTTATTAACCCTTATACCCACTAATAGCTCACTGCATTATCCCCTACACTACTTAAACCATAAACTGACAAAAGTCCACAATAATAAACTCTACACTACTAAATCTACTTACCCACCAAATAAAAAACCCTATACTAACACTAAAACCTACTGTAACATTTTTCCTTAGAAGGGTATTTTGTAGGGAATGGCCTTATAGCGATTAAAGTAACCCCTCACCCACTCCCAAAAAAAGCTATTTTAAAAAAAACTTAAACCTAAACTAACAATTTCGTTGAGGAGCTAATAGGTTAGGGGGTTTCTTGCATTGCTTTGGGGTGGCAATTTAGGGGTTAATACGTTAGGGGATTCTTGCAGTGTGGGGTTGTGGCAGTATAGGGGTTAATAGGTTAGGGGGTTTCTTGCAGTGGGGGTTGTGGCAGTTTAGGGGTTAATTAGTATAGGGTTTACTACAGTGGGCTATTGGCGGTTTTGGGGTTAATCGTTTAGTAAGTTTATTGAGGAGGGCTATTGGTGGTTTAGGTAAGTAGTGTAGGGTTAGTTTGCAGTGATGAGCTATGTTAGTTTAGGGGCACGTTGGTGTATTTATTAGGCTTGGTGCTATATATATTACAAAGGGATCCCTTTGGAATATATTGCCACATTGCAGGACTTCCAATCATCAGGGCCTCAAAAAGAAGGCAATCTTAAGTCAGAGTGGCTCAGAGCTACAATTTGTTTAGTTTTTCCAGGATAGTACAAATTTGGGAGCTCTATCCCTATTCACCTTCACTTCAGTCTCACTTTAATCTTTGATCCCCTATCACCATGTCAAGAATTTTCTCCTTAATTTTTTTCAGTAGCTACTTTTGTTGGGTAACTGTAGCGAGAAGCATCTTCACTTGGCTTTCTTCCCAGCTTAAACTCCTGACACCACTTTTTGGGTGTAAGATTGTACAGAGTCTACTAGTGTTTCAACCATGTCTTTATGGATTTCTTTTGAGGGTTTTTCATCAAGTATTTGATGACTGCATACTTTTCACTGCACTTAATTTTTTTCAACAGCTCACAGAAAACATCCTGTAAATAAAAAAAGTTTAATGTAATTTGTCTCAGAAAACTGAGAACTTTCAAATTCTCAGGGCTGAAAATGCATCCTGCTGACTTCTAAAGGCTAATCCTGCTACAAACATGTCCCTTTTTTAGCTTTAACAGATAACAGACTGCAAAACAATATACTGTATGCTAACAGTAAAGCCATGTTGCCTGCCCAGATTGGTTGCTACAAATAAAGCAAGTGGTGGGTAGAATTTGATTATTGAAAAACAATTGCAGCAAACAAGGTGTTAATTTGCTTTAAAAAATGTTAAGACAAGTTGTTTAGTGTCCCTTTAATATTATACTCTGGCATTTGCACACTTCAAACAATTCTTTTACAGCAGTCATGTAAACCCGGAGCTTCCCAATTAAGATTCGAATTTATTGATCAATGTTTTCATCCTAGAAATTTCTCACCTATCTTGCGTACCCATATCAAGAACTCACAACAAAATAACACTCCTGGGGAAAAAATCTGTGGATTGTGATGCTGCCACTAGAATCAGTATGAAAAATATGTGCTACATTTTTTTTTTTTAATATTTAAACTCAATATTTGCAACAAGATTAATATCTAAGGCCTAATAACAAAAAAAAGTCATCTGTATGGAGAAAAATCAGGCAAAATCTTTTGGGGCTTTTTTTAATACCCAGAACTCAGCACAACTATTTAAACAGCTCTCAGGCTAACAACTATAAGAGAAATGAAATTGATATATGACTAAATATAATCATTGTCATATAGTAGTAATATAACATGCTCTTCTAGACTCAATGCAACAAAAGTTTGAGATTAAAGAATAAAGAGAACTGTTTTTTAGAAACCAAAAGTAAGTGGATGATCATGTTTGGGCTTTGAAAAGAAGTATTAAGATAATAATCGATTACAGAATAAAACACAAGGTCACAGTTTATTTGATATGATCTAAATTCAATTATATTTAATATGTTGGAGGTGCGTATAATAGCTTCCCTTTCAATCACAGAATTTGATATTAGCAAAAATTGCATACACTTCCTTTTAGCTGATTCGAGTCTTGATAGTAGTTGCAGTGCTTATCACCTAAGGTCTGAGATAAAATTGTGTGTAAATAGCATATTTTAAATGATATCTCTGACAGTTGCACAGAATCACTTGATCTTGTTAATTAACTTCACAGTTTATCTAGAGTCCTTTTCATCCTACAGAAAGGTTAGAGGCTGTTTTGCATCTAATGAAATTGTAGAAAAGTGCTTCAAATTTCAATTAGTTGAAGTTTCAGTGGAACAAAAAAAAAAAAAGAAAGACATGCAATGGCATTTTAGATGATGAAGAATTAAAACGATGACAAATACGAGAACAAATGAGTTGTTATTAGAGGGTTATTTAACGTTAAGAGATCTCGAATGATCGATTCTCAGCAAAAACATCATAATACGAAAGAATTGAAGATTTCACTTTCTCTCCATTAAAAGTTGAACATTTTTATTTCTTGTATTATCAGTACAGTTGAATCTATTGTGTAATGGCAAAATGGTGCTGTAATGGTAAGAACTTAAGTTTGTTGTGGTTTATGGTGTCTGAGCGTAAGGATGTTGTAGGCCTCAGACAGGTTTAGGAGTTAATAGGTTAATTAGGTTTATTGCGATGTGGGTGTTTGGCGGTTTAGGGGTTAATAGGTTAATTAGGTTTATTGCGATGTTGGGGTTTGTCGGTTTAGGGGTTGATAGGTTAATTAGGTTTATTGCGATATGGTGGTTTGTCGGTTTAGAGGTTATTAGGTTAATTAGGTTTATTGCGATGTGGGGGCTTGTCAGTTTATGGGTTAATATGTTAGGTTTATTGTGATGTGGGGGGTTGGCGGTTAAGGGGTTAATATTTTAATTATGTTATTTGCGGATTAGGGGTTCATTACTTTATTATTTTGCTATGTGGGGGTTTGTGGTTTCGGTGTTTGTTACTACTTCGTGCAGTATGTTAGTTTTGGTTATACTTTGTGCGGGCGGTTATGTGTTTTTTTATTTATTTCTTGCGGGCGGTTGCATGTTTTTTGTTTTTTTAAGGCTTCGGGTTTGCCAAGGCTGCATCGAGGTGGATTTCGAAAATGGCAGGGTGGTGAAAAAATCCATCTGCGGTGGATTCTTTCACCACCCTGCCATTTTCAGAATCCACCGGGATGCAGCTTTGCTGCATCCAGGTAATTTCTTTTGGCTGCACGTGCAGCCAACATTCTTTTGGCTGCCTCGCGCAGCCAACATTCCTTTGAAAATGCGTGCACAACTGGCGACACAGACGTATGCGTTACAAAGGCGATTATAGTATAGATATAAAATATAAATAATCCACCGTAACATGTGTAAAAGAGAAAACTTAAAAAATAAAAAATGTTAAGATCGATGTCAGCTTAGATAAAAGGCCCGATGTGAGGTCCCTCAAATAATTTCAGAAAGGCAAATTTTAGCTTAAGAGTTATGTATCTAGCTATGCCGTCTTCTGCATGTGAGAGACACATACATTGCAATATCATTTAAAAAAATAATCTTCCCATACCAGCAAGTTTTTGATCATAAGGCCCATAGTTAGACATTACCATGAGACGAGGCATGAGCAATCACGTCTTTTTAAATTTCGAATGTTAAGACATGGTTTAAATGAAAAATCATAACCATTCCTCGAATACACCCTGAAACCCCAATTTTACATCCCTTTTTTAGTATCTTTAAGATTACCGTTCTATCCAGCGAGATAAGTTAAACAGGACAGACATGTAAATGTTTAACATTTATCCCAACCATAGGGTAGATTTAACAAGCAGCAGATGCTGCTCCTTAACTTCTCTGCCACCTTTTAGGTAAAGTGCAATCATCCCGATCCGATCCGATAGGGATGCTTGACACCCCCTGCTTGTGCAATGTTAAACGCTGTTGGCATTTAGCGATGTCCGGCAGACATATTTGGCTACAGCAAATTATGTCTGCCAGGCACTTGGTAAATTGACCCCCATGGCCTCTATTTATGAAGCTGTCAACTGCAAATACGCTGGAATTCCGCAGCGTATTTGTGGCGAGCCTGATTCGCCTTAGTTATCAAAGGCTAGAGACAAAAGTAGAATTTTGTGACGTAACATACGATCCGCCAGACTCAGTCCGGCACAGATCGATGGTTACTTCACTCCAGATGTTCCGAACGCAATTTCGGCACACTCTGACTACTTTTGGAAGTTATCAAGATCCTACCAGGTATGCTCGCCACTTTTCCGGCCCTGCGTGCCTGGTTTTCAATCCGCCGCCCTGGAGGCGGCGGATGCCATAGATATCAATGGGAGTCTGACAGCAGCGAAAGCTCATGTTCGCTGCTGCCCGATATCCCATTGATTCCTATTCAAGTGTCTACACCTAACACCCTAACATGTACCCCGAGTCTAAACACCCCTAATCTGCCCCTGCCTACACCGCCGCAACTAAATAAAGTGTTTAACCCCTAAACCGCCGCTCCCAGAGCCCACCGCCACTCTAATAAACTTATTAACCCCTAAACCGCCACTCCCGGACCCAGCCACAACTAAATAAAGTTATTAACCCCTAAACCACCGCTCCCAGACCCCGTCGCCATCTACATTATATTTATTAACCCCTAATCTGCCCCCCTACACCGCCACAACTATATTAATTTTATTAACCCCTAAACCTAAGTCTAACTCTAACCCTTACACCCCCCTAACTTAAATATTATTTAAATTAATCAAAATAAATTTACTATTATTAACTAAATTATTCATATTTAAAACTAAATACTTACCTATAAAATAAACCCTAACATAGCTACAATATAATTAATAGTTACATTGTAGCTATTTTGGGATTTATTTTTATTTTTCAGGCAACTTTGTATTTATTTTAACTAGGTAGACTAGTTATTAAATAGTTATTCACTATTTAATAACTACCTAGCTAAAATAAATACAAAAGTACCTGTAAAATAAATCCTAACCTAAGTTACAATGACACCTAACACTATAATTAAATAAATTAAATTAATTAACTACAATTACCTACAATTAAATACAATTAAATAAAAAAGTAAAGTACAAAAAACACTAAATTACAGAAAATTAAAAAATTACAAGAATTTAAACTAATTACACCTAATCTAAGCCCCCTAATAAAATAAAAAAGCCCCCCAAAATAATAAAATTCCCTACCCTATACTAAATTACAAATAGCCTTTAAAAGGGCCTTTTGCGGGGCATTGCCCCAAAGTAATCAGCTCTTTTACCTGTAAAAAAAGAAATACAACCCCCCCGACATTAAAACCCACACACCCAACCCTAATCTAAAACCCACCCAAACCCCCCTTAAAAAAACCTAACACTACCCCCTTGAAGATCACCCTACCTTGAGCCGTCTTCACCCAGCCGGGCACAAGTGGACCTCCAGACCGGCAGAAGTCTTCATCCGATCTGGGCAGAAGAGGACCTCCAGACCGGCAGAAGTCTTCATCCAGGCGGCATCTTCTATCTTCATCCATCCGGAGCTGAGCGGGTCCATCTTCAATCCATTTGACGCAGAGCATCCTCTTCCATCGATGTCCTAACGAAGAATGAAAGTTCCTTTAAATGAGGTCATCCAAGATGGCATCCCTTGAATTCCGTTTGGCTGATAGGATTCTATCAGCCAATCAGAATTAAGGTAGGAAAAATCCTATTGGCTGATGCAATCAGCCAATAGAATTGAGCTTGCATTCTGTTGGCTGATTTGAACATTAGATCAGCCAATAGGATTGAACTTCAATCCTATTGGCTGATTGCATCAGCCAATAGGATTTTTCCTATCTTAATTACGATTGGCTGGCAGAATCCTATCAGCCAATCGGAATTCAAGGGACGCCATCTTTGATGATGTCATTTAAAGGAACCTTCATTCTTCGTTAGGACGTCGATGGAAGAGGATGCTCCGCGTCGGATGGCTTGAAGATGGACCCGCTCTGCTCTGGATGGATGAAGATAGAAGATGCCGCCTGGATGAAGTCTTCTTTCCGTCTGGAGGTCCTCTTCTGCCCAGATCGGATGAAGACTTCTGCCCCTCTGGAGGTCCGCTTGTGCCCGGCTTTGTGAAGATGTCTCAAGGTAGAGTGATCTTCAGGGGGGTTAGTGTTAGGTTTTTTTAAGGGGGTTTGGGTGGGTTTTAGAGTAGGGTTGGGTGTGTGGGTGGTGGGTTGTAATGTTGGGGGGGTTGTATTTCTTTTTTTTACAGGTAAAAGAGCTGATTACTTTGGGGCAATGCCCCGCAAAAACCCCTTTTAAGGGCTATTTGTAATTTAGTATAGGGTAGGGATTTTTATTATTTTGGGGGGCTTTTTTATTTTATTAGGGGATTAGAGTAGGTGTAATTAGTTTAAAATTCTTGTAATTTTTTATTTTCTGTAATTTAGTGTTTTTTTTTTACTTTAGTTAGTTTTATTTAATTTTAATTATAGTGTAGTGTTAGGTGTAATTGTAACTTAGGTTAGGTTTTATTTTACAGGTAAATTTGTATTTATTTTAACTAGGTAGTTATTAAAGGGACAGTCTATGCCAATATAAACTTTCATGATTCAGATAGAGCATGTAATTTTAAACAATTTTCCAATTTACTTTTATCACCAATTTTGCTTTGTTCTCTTGGTATTCTTAGTTGAAAGCTTAACCTAGGAGGTTCATATGCTAATTTCTTAGACCTTGAAGCCCACCTCTTTCAGATTGCATTTTAACAGTTTTTCACCACTAGAGGGTGTTAGCTCACGTATTTCATATAGATAACACTGTGCTCGTTCACGAGAAGTTATCTGGGAGCAGGCACTGATTGGCTAGACTGCAAGTCTGTCAAAAGAACTGAAAAAAGGATCAGTTTGCAGAGGCTTAGATACAAGATAATCACAGAGGTTAAAAGTATATTAACTGTGTTGGTTATGCAAAACTGGGAAATGGGTAATAAAGGGATTATCTATCTTTTAAAACAATAAAAATTCTGGTGTAGACTGTCCCTTTAAATAGTTAATAACTATTTAATAACTATTGTACCTAGTTAAAATAAATACAAAGTGGCCTGTAAAATAAAAATAAATCCTAAAATAGCTACAATGTAATTATTAATTATATTGTAGCTATCTTAGGGTTTATTTTATAGGTAAGTATTTAGTTTTAAATAGGAATAATTTAGTTAATAATAGTAATATTTATTTAGATTTATTTAAATTATATTTAAGTTAGGGAGTGTTAGGGTTAGGGTTAGACTTAGGTTTAGGGGTTAATAACTTTATTATAGTGGTGGCAGTGTAGGGGGGGCAGGATAGGGGTTAATATGTATAATGTAGGTGGCGGCGGGCTCCGGGAGCGGCGGTTTAGGGGTTAAACATTTTATTTAGTTGCGGCGGGCTCCGGGAGTGGCGGTTTAGGGGTTAAACAATTTCTTTAGTTGCGGCAGGGGTCCGGGATCGGCAGGATAGGGGTTAATAACTTTATGTAGGTGGCGGCGGTATAGGGGGTGGGGTTAATAGGTATAATGTAGGTGGCGGCGGGGTCCGGGAGTGGTGGTTTAGGGGTTAATATATTTATTATAGTTGCGGCGGGGTCCGGGAGCGGCGGTTTAGGGGTTAATATATTTATTATAGTTGCGGCGGGGTCCGGGAGCGACGGTTTAGGGGGTAAAACAGTATAGTATAGTGTGGGTGCTTAGTGACAGTATAGCAAGAAATCTGCGAATAAGCCGAAGAGCAGCGAGATCGATGACTGTTAGTTAACAACAGTCCGCTGCTCATCGCCCCGTACTTGGTGCGCAGCTTTTTGACAGCTTTCTTGATAAATTTGGCAAACGTATTCAGGTCCGCGGCGGCGATGTTAGGCGAACTTAGGCGAGCGTATGGGGGCCGTCGAATGTAGGTAAGTAGACAGCTTGATAAATAGAGGCCCATGTCTCAAGAACACCTTGGAAAGCCCACCATATCACCTTAACCCCTTGTGAGATTCCCATTACAAATACAATTTTATCAGCAAGACTAAAATAACATGTTTCCTGCAAATATTTAGCGTTAAATTGGAGAAAATTACCCTTGTCTTGCAGTAAGATCAGCAGTGTTACTTGCCTAATGTGTATTGGATAGGGAGCACTAGACATATAGGGGCCTAGTTATCAAGCCGTCAACCTCAAATACGCTGGAATTCCGCAGCGTATTTGTGGCGAGGCTGATTCGCCTTAGTTATCAAGCCCTAGACACCGGCAAAAGTAGAATTTAGTGACGTAAGCTTCGATCCGCCGGACTCAGTCCGACACAGATCGATGCTTACGTCACTACAGATGTTCCGCACACAAGTGCAGTACAATCTGACTACTTTTGCTAGTTATCAAAAAACTAGCAGGTATGCTCTGCACTTTTCTGGCCCAGCGTACCTGGTTTTCAAACCGCTGCCCTGGAGGCGGCGGATCCCATAGGAATCAATGGGAGTCTGACCATAGCGAAAGTTCATGTTCGCTGCTGCCAGACATCCCATTGATTCCTATGGGAGCTGTCTACACCTAACACCCTAACATGTACCCCGAGTCTAAACACCCCTAATCTGTCCCCCCCGCCGCAACTAAATAAAGTGTTTACCCCCTAAACCGCCGCTCCCGGAGCCCACCGCAACTATAATATATGTATTAACCCCTAAACTGCCGCTCCCGGTGCCCGCCGCAACTATAATATATGTATTAACCCCTAAACCGCCGCTCCCGGTGCCCGCCGCAACTATAATATATGTATTAACCCCTAATCCGCCGCTCTCGGACCCCGCCACCACCTACATTATACCTATTAACCCCTATCCTGCCCCCTACACCGCCGCCACTATAATAAATTTATTAACCCCTATCCTGCCCCCCATACCTTCTCCACCTATAATAAATTTATTAACCCCTATCCTGCCCCCCCATACCGCCGCCACTGTAATAAAATTATTAACCCCTAAACCTAAGTCTAACACTAACCCTAACACCCCCCTAACTTAAATATTAATTCAATAAATCTAAATAATATTTCTCTTATTAACTAAATTAATCCTATTTAAAAATAAATACTTACCTTTAAAATAAACCCTAATATAGCTACAATATAAATAATAATTATATTGTAGCTATCTTAGGATTTATTTTTATTTTACAGGCAACTTTCAATTTATTTTAACTAGGTACAATAGCTATTAAATAGTTATTAACTATTTAATAGCTACCTAGTTAAAATAAAGACAAATTTACCTGTAAAATAAAAACTAACCTAAGTTACAATTACACCTAACACTACACTATACTTTAATAAATTATTCCTATTTAAAACTAAATACTTACCTGTAAAATAAACCCTAAGATAGCTACAATGTAATTAATAATTACATTGTAGCTATTTTAGGATTTATATTTATTTTACAGGTAACTTTGTATTTATTTTAGCTATTTAGAATAGTTATTAAATAGTTATTAACTATTTAATAACTACCTAGCTAAAAGAAATACAAAATTACCTGTAAAATAAATCCTAACCTAAGTTACAATTAAACCTAACACTACACTATCATTAAATTAATTAAATAAATTACCTACAAATAACTACTATTAAATTAAACTAAAGTACAAAAAAATAAAAAAGCTGGGGAGTAGGGAAGATCCGGTAGGAGCGGAAGGGGCGGAGTCACGCACGGTGTCAGCGTGGCGTTACTCAGAGCGGGAAGGAGTACAACCGCTTCTCAAGACATCAGCAAGCCATCCTTGGGGCCGTGTTTCCCTTTCTTTAGACGGCCGACGGATACCATAGCTCCGGTAGAGAGCAGCTTGCATTCCGGATCCCACACAGGGGAAGGAGGCCTTTTTCCCAGGCCTATACTGACCGTTTTCTGGCCTGAGGCCAAAACAGCACAGAGGCAGACCCAGGAGACGCATCGCCACAGTGTCAACAGCGGTAAGACCAAGCAGCCGAATATAACAGGCATAAGAATGGTGTAAGCTGTACACGTGGTCGACCTAACAACGTGACGAGAGTGGAGATCTGTTGCGGTAAACAAATACCCCAGCTGCGACTTGGTGGACTCTGGTAAGGTAAGGGGTATGCTATAAATTAAGAGAGCCGCAATTTTCTACAGACCCTGCTGATCTAAGTAGCCCAATCGCAATGTGGTGATCACTAGTAAGGGAGCTGGTGAGGGGTGAAAGGCTGCAGAAAAGTGAGATACCTTTAAAACGCCTTTTGTGAAAAGGTTAGCACAGTAACTTGGCCCAGATACCGCTCCAATACCGAATAACTGGAGGATAAAAAGTACTGTCATAAGGGGATACTTGCAGCAGTATTAATCTCAGAGCCAGGAACTGCTTGAACAGTTAAATATACTGACTAAACATATAGTGGCCTAGCTGGAGAGCCATACTCATTGGTCAATTTGATGCAATAGTCAAGGAAAGTGGCAGAGAGCCCTGAAGTGCTGAACTTACAGTCATATGTACACACTGGCCTTAAAAGGACTTTTTAATACGTACATGACAAATATTAAGCATAGTAATCTAACTTAAATAATACTATAAATTGTATTGAATAAATATCTGTCTAGCTCTGCTAAAAAAAGTTTAATTTAAAGTTTGCAAAGTTTACTGAATTGAAAATGTATTGAATTGGGTTGGATAACTGCAAAAGAAGCAAAATTAAGTGGCAAATTTACCTATACATTGTATACACTCTGTGCCTTTAATAAGTTGCAATAATCAAGGAAAGTGACAGAGAGCCCTAAGGTGTTGAATTGGCAGTTATATTTATATGCAGGTATAAAAAGACCTTAAAACAATTTCTATGTATGCATGATAAATGCTAATCATGGCAGTTTATTCTAAATAATACTGCATACTGTGTGGAATAATCAACTGTATATCTTTGCTAAAAAGTCCAATTTAAAGTTGACAATGTTCTGAACATGCAATAATTCTGGTTGGATAATTGCAAAGACACAAAATTAAGTGCTAATTAAGTGCTAAATCTATTTATATATCGTGCATACCCTGCACTCCTAACTTGAGATAGCAAATTTAAAAAAAAAAAAAAAAAAAAAAGTGGCCGGTGTAAAACTGGTTTTCTGACATATGTATTGTCAAAGGGTCTCGACAGGTTAATTACACGTGTTGGGCAGAACAAGAAGACCTGAGAGGGTGGAAACTAGGTTTAGTGGGCTGATAAAAAAAAACAAAAACCTCAGACTCCCTGTTTAAACAATAGGCCCAAATGCATTAGCTTACGATAGATCAAATGTCTTCATATATTATCTTTGGCATAATTTAAAACTATATAAGAGAAGATGCCACTGTATGATACACTATACTAAGCAGACTTAAGAATTATTTTTACTTTTTCCCTTTATAAGGGGAACTGTCTTGCACTCACAAGAGCGAACGTGTGTGGGTGTGTTTATATATACACACACAGACGTAGGATACATCTCACCACAAATACTCACAAGTTATCATGGATTAACTTTTTCTTTTCTTTTTTTCTCATTGTATTATCCTAACACTTATTCTTGCTGTTTCTCACTTTCTTACTTATTTTCTCCTTTAGTAATAACACATTGCACCAAACTCTCTGCATATGGAGAGATTCAATTCAATTATAAGTCACAATCACCAAACATGCCAGTCAAAGCCAGAGACAGGAAAAATAGATCTAGTACTGACAATACAGGGAACTTGCCTACAACAAATATTACAACAGATACTATCAGCTCAGAGTCACAAGATATAGTCAAACAGTTATCAGAGCTTATGTTACCACAATTCGACCAAATCAAAGCAGATATAAATAATTTGACAACAGAAATTAAACAATTTACATCAAGACTTAATGAAGCGGAACAACGCATATCTGATTTAGAAGATGCTAAGATAATGCAAGAACATATAATGAAGGAACAGAATACACAGATAGCAAGTTTACAATACAAATTAACTGACCTAGAAGACCGTTCACGTCGTAATAATGTCAGAATCTTGGGCATACCAGCAGTAAGTGAACCTCAAGATTTAATACACCTGGTCTCACAATTAATACCACAGAGACTAGGGATAACACCTAACTTATTACCATTAATATTCGAAAGAGCACATCGCCTAGGACCATTTAAAACTTTACCAGATGGAACAGTTAGAAAAAGACCGATTATAGCCAGATTCCTAAACTTCCAGGATAAGGTAAAATTTATGCAGTGTTATAGACAGAAAGCACCATTAATTATGGAAGGTAAAACTATTTTAATGTTTCAGGATTACTCATCCGAGACATCTCAAAAACGGAAAGAAATAACCCCAATATGTACGAAATTGATTCAGGCAGGGATTAAAGCCACAGTCATATATCCTGCAAAGATTAAGATTCTAACAGAGGGAGAAAATAAGATGCTTAACACCCCAGAGGAAGCCAGGGAATTTGCAAAATTGAAAAGTATTGCACTGTAAATTGAATAGGTATATAGAGACTGATATTACAACATCTATAAATATGTGAATATGGAGTGCCATAATATATGGTGTCTGGCACCAAATCAAGCCAATAAGGCTGAAATGGATGGTTCAGTATTTTTTGGTTTTTAATTTTGTTGTCTTTTTTTTTTTTTCCCTTTTTTTTTTTTTTTTTTTTTCTTTCCTCCTCTCCTCTCTCTCTCCTTCTCTCGACCCCCCCTTCCCCACCCTCCACTACCTGCCCCTCCTTTTGGAAAGTCGATGATGTCTAATTTTTTATAACCTAAAATGAATAATGTACTTAACCTCGCCTCTTGGAATGTTGGGGGGATAACCTCGCCACAGAAACGTAAAAAGATATTAAAACAGTTAAAAAGATATAAAGTAGACATTGCTTTCCTTCAAGAAACGCAGTGCACCGCTAAAAAATTCGGTTCGTTTTCGGTTCGGATCGATTCGGACTTTTCGAATTTCGTTTCGGATCGAATCGGATTCGGCAAAATTTGAATAAATTTGTTTCGGATTTATTCGGATCCGAATAAATTCGTTTCGGATTTATTCAGATTCGGCTGAATTCGGTTCTATTCCGTTCCGAAATTCGGTATGTTTTTAGTACACTAACACCCATTTAGTACACTAAGTCACTAACACCCATAAACTACCTATGAACCACTAAACCGAGGCCCCCCCACATCGCAAACCCTATAATAACATTATTTAACCCCTAATCTGCCGATCGGATATCGCCGCAACCTACATTATAGCTATTAACCCCTAATCTGCTGTCCCTAACACCGCCGACCCCTACATTATAGTTATTAACCCCTAATCTGCCCCCCCCAACGTCGCCGCAATCTAACTACAAGTATTAACCCCTAATCTGCCGACCCGATATCGCCGCCGCCTACATTATAGCTATTAACCCCTAATCTGCTGTCCCTAACACCGCCGACCCCTACATTATAGTTATTAACCCCTAATCTGCCTCCCCCAACGTCGCCGCAATCTAACTACAAGTATTAACCCCTAATCTGCCGACCCGATATCGCCGCCTACATTATAACTATTAACCCCTAATCTGCTGTCCCTAACACCGCCGACCCCTACATTATAGTTATTAACCCCTAATCTGCCCCCCCCCAACGTCGCCGCAATCTAACTACAAGTATTAACCCCTAATCTGCCGACCCGATATCGCCGCCGCCTACATTATAGCTATTAACCCCTAATCTGCTGTCCCTAACACCGCCGACCCCTACATTATAGTTATTAACCCCTAATCTGCCTCCCCCCAACGTCGCCACAATCTAACTACAAGTATTAACCCCTAATCTGCCGACCGCAAATCGCCGCCACTATAATAAATGTATTAACCCCTAAACCGCCGCACTCCCGCCTCGCAAACACTATAATACATTTTATTAACATCGCCGCCACCTACCTACAATTATTAACCCCTAATCTCCCGCCCCCAACGTCGCCGCTACTATAATAAGGTTATTAACCCCTAAACCTAAGTCTAACCCTAACACTAACACCCCCTAACTTAAATATAATTTAAATAAAACGAAATAAGTTTACTATAGTTAAATAAATGAATCCTATTTAAAACTAAAGACTTACCTGTAAAATAAACCCTAAGATAGCTGCAATATAACTAATAGTTACATTGTAGCTATTTTAGGATTTATTTTTATTTTACAGGCAACTTTGTATTTATTTTAACTAGGTACAATAGTTATTAAATAGTTAATAACTATTTAATAACTACCTAGCTAAAATAAATACAAATTTACCTGTAAAATAAATCTTAACCTAAGTTACAATTACACCTAACACTACACTATCATTAAATTAACTAAATAAATGAATCATATTTAAAACAAAATACTTACCTGTAAAATAAACCCTAATATAGCTGCAATATAACTAATAGTTACATTGTAGCTATTTTAGCATTTATATTTATTTTACAGGCAACTTTGTATTTATTTTAACTAGGTACAAAAGCTATTAAATAGTTATTGACTAATTAATAGCTACCTAGTTAAAATAATTACAAAATTACCTGTAAAATAAATCCTAACCTAAGTTACAATAAAACCTAACACTACACTGTCATTAAATAAATTAACTACAAGTACCTACAATTATCTACAATTAAATAAACTAAAGTACAAAACCCCCCCACTAAATTACAAAAACAAACAAACACTAAATTACAAAAAATAAAAAAATATTACAAGAATTTTAAACTAATTACACCTAATCTAAGCCCCCTAATAAAATAACAAAGCCCCCCAAAATAAAAAAAATGCCCTACCCTATACTAAATTACAAAAGTTAACAGCTCTATTACCTTACCAGCCCTGAACAGGGCCAATAGAATGCAAGGTCAATCTGATTGGCTGATTCCATCAGCCAATCGGATTGAACTTGAATCTGATTGGCTGATTAAATCAGCCAATCAGATTTTTCCTACCTTAATTCCGATTGGCTGATAGAATCCTATCAGCCAATCGGAATTCAAGGGACGCCATCTTGGATGACGTCACTTAAAGGTACAGTCACCTAGTCGTCGGATCAAGAAAGAAGAGGATGCTCTGCGTGGGATGTCTTCAGGATGCTGCCGCTCCGCTCGGGATGGATGAACAGAGAAGATGCCGCCTGGATCAAGACTTCTGATGGATGGAAGACCTCTTCTTGCCCCGCTTGGATGAAGACTTCTGCCGGTCTGGATGTCCTCTTCTGCCCGATCGGATGAAGACTTCGGCCCGCTGGGTGAAGATACGGTAGAGAGATCTTCAGGGGGGTAGTATTAGGTTTATTTAAGGGGGGTTTGGGTTAGAGTAGGGGTATGTGGGTGGTGGGTTGTAATGTGGGGGGGGGTATTGTGTTTTTTTTTTACAGGCAAAAGAGCTGTTTTCTTTGGGGCATGCCCCCGCAAAAGGCCCTTTTAAGGGCTGGTAAGGTAATAGAGCTGATTACTTTTGTAATTTAGTATAGGGTAGGGCATTTTTTTATTTTGGGGGGCTTTGTTATTTTATTAGGGGGCTTAGATGAGGTGTAATTAGTTTAAAATTCTTGTAATTTTTTTTATTTTTTGTAATTTAGTGTTTGTTTTTTTTGTACTTTAGTTTAGTTTATTTCATTGTATTTAATTGTAGGTACTTGTAGTTAATTTATTTAATGATAGTGTAGTGTTAGGTTTAATAGTAACTTAGGTTAGGATTTATTTTACAGGTAATTTTGTAATTATTTTAACTAGGTAGCTATTAATTAGTCAATAACTATTTAATAGCTATTGTACCTAGTTAAAATAAATACAAAGTTGCCTGTAAAATAAATATAAATGCTAAAATAGCTACAATGTAACTATTAGTTATATTGTAGCTATATTAGGGTTTATTTTACAGGTAAGTATTTAGTTTTATATAGGATTAATTTATTTAGTTAATTTAATGACAGTGTAGTGTTAGGTGTAATTGTAACTTAGGTTAGGGTTTATTTTACAGGTAAATTTGTATTTATTTTAGCTAGGTAGTTATTAACTATTTAATAGCTATTGTACCTAGTTAAAATAAATACAAAGTTGCCTGTAAAATAAATATAAATCCTAAAATAGCTACAATGTAACTATTAGTTATATTGTAGCTATATTAATAGCTAGTAGGGGGCTTAGATTAGGTGTAATTAGTTTAAAATTATTGTAATATTTTATTATTTTTGCTAATTTAGTGTTTGTTTGTTTTTTTGTACTTTTCTGATGGATGGAAGACCTCTTCTTGCCCCGCTTGGATGAAGACTTCTGCCGGTCTGGATGTCCTCTTCTGCCCCATCGGATGAAGACTTCGGCCCGGCTGGGTGAACACGACTCAAGGTAGGGAGATCTTCAGGGGGGTAGTGTTAGGTTTATTTAAGGGGGGTTTGGGTTAGAGTAGGGGTATGTGGGTGGTGGGTTGTAATGTGGGGGGGGGGGTTGTGTTTTTTTTTACAGGCAAAAGAGCTGTTTTCTTTGGGGCATGCCCCGCAAAGGGCCCTGTTCAGGGCTGGTAAGGTAATAGAGCTGTTAACTTTTGTAATTTAGTATAGGTTAGGGCATTTTTTTTATTTTGGGGGGCTTTGTTATTTTATTAGGGGGCTTAGATTAGGTGTAATTAGTTTAAAATTCTTGTAATATTTTTTTATTTTTTGTAATTTAGTGGGGGGGGGTTTGTACTTTAGTTTAGTTTTTTTAATTGTATTTAATTGTAGGTACTTGTAGTTAATTTATTTAATGATAGTGTAGTGTTAGGTTTAATTGTAACTTAGGTTAGGATTTATTTTACAGGTAATTTTGTAATTATTTTAACTAGGTAGCTATTAAATAGTCAATATCTATTTAATAGCTATTGAACCTAGTTAAAATGAATACAAAGTTGCCTGTACAATAAATATAAATGCTAAAATAGCTACAATGTAACTATTAGTTATATTGCAGCTATATTAGGGTTTATTTTACAGGTAAGTCTTTAGTTTTATATAGGATTCATTTATTTAGTTAATTTAATGATAGTGTAGTGTTAGGTGTAATTGTAACTTAGGTTATGATTTATTTTACAGGTAAATTTGTATTTATTTTAGCTAGGTAGTTATTAAATAGTTATTAACTATTTAATAACTATTGTACCTAGTTAAAATAAATACAAAGTTGTCTGTAAAATACATATAAATCCTAAAATAGCTACAATGTAACTATTAGTTATATTGAAGCTATATTAATAGCTAGTAGGGGGCTTAGATTAGGTGTAATTAGTTTAAAATTATTGTAATATTTTATTATTCTTGCTAATTTAGTGTTTGTTTGTATTTTGGTACTTGTATGATGGATGGAAGACCTCTTCTTGCCCCGCTTGGATGAAGACTTCTGCCGGTCTGGATGTCCTCTTCTGCCCCATCGGATGAAGACTTCGGCCCGGCTGGGTGAACACGACTCAAGGTAGGGAGATCTTCAGGGGGGTAGTGTTAGGTTTATTTAAGGGGGGTTTGGGTTAGAGTAGGGGTATGTGGGTGGTGGGTTGTAATGTGGGGGGGGGATTGTGTTTTTTCTTTACAGGCAAAAGAGCTGTTTTCTTTGGGGCATGCCCCGCAAAGGGCCCTGTTCAGGGCTGGTAAGGTAATAGAGCTGTTAACTTTTGTAATTTAGTATAGGGTAGGGCATTTTTTTTTATTTTGGGGGGCTTTGTTATTTTATTAGGGGGCTTAGATTAGGTGTAATTAGTTTAAAATTCTTGTAATATTTTTTTATTTTTTGTAATTTAGTGGTTTTTTATTTTTTGTAATTTAGTGGGGGGGTTTTGTACTTTAGTTTATTTAATTGTAGATAATTGTAGGTACTTGTAGTTAATTTATTTAATGATAGTGTAGTGTTAGGTTTTATTGTAACTTAGGTTAGGATTTATTTTACAGGTAATTTTGTAATTATTTTAACTAGGTAGCTATTAATTAGTCAATAACTATTTAATAGCTATTGTACCTAGTTAAAATAAATACAAAGTTGCCTGTAAAATAAATATAAATGCTAAAATAGCTACAATGTAACTATTAGTTATATTGCAGCTATATTAGGGTTTATTTTACAGGTAAGTATTTAGTTTTAAATATGATTCATTTATTTAGTTAATTTAATGACAGTGTAGTGTTAGGTGTAATTGTAACTTAGGTTAGGATTTATTTTACAGGTAAATTTGTATTTATTTTAGCTAGGTAGTTATTAAATAGTTATTAACTATTTAATAACTATTGTACCTAGTTAAAATAAATACAAAGTTGCCTGTAAAATAAAAATAAATCCTAAAATAGCTACAATGTAACTATTAGTTATATTGCAGCTATCTTAGGGTTTATTTTACAGGTAAGTCTTTAGTTTTAAATAGGATTCATTTATTTAACTATAGTAAACTTATTTCGTTTTATTTAAATTATATTTAAGTTAGGGGGTGTTAGTGTTAGGGTTAGATTTAGGTTTAGGGGTTAATAACCTTATTATAGTAGCGGCGACGATGGGGGCGGGAGATTAGGGGTTAATAATTGTAGGTAGGTGGCGGCGATGTTAGGGAGGGCAGATTAGGGGTTAATAAAATGTATTATAGTGTTTGCGAGGCGGGAGTGCGGCGGTTTAGGGGTTAATACATTTATTATAGTGGCGGCGATTTGCGGTCGGCAGATTAGGGGTTAATACTTGTAGTTAGATTGTGGCGACGTTGGGGGGAGGCAGATTAGGGGTTAATAACTATAATGTAGGGGTCGGCGGTGTTAGGGACATCAGATTAGGGGTTAATAGCTATAATGTAGGCGGCGGCGATATCGGGTCGGCAGATTAGGGGTTAATACTTGTAGTTAGATTGCGGCGACGTTGGGGGGGGGGCAGATTAGGGGTTAATAACTATAATGTAGGGGTCGGCGGTGTTAGGGACAGCAGATTAGGGGTTAATAGCTATAATGTAGGCGGCGGCGATATCGGGTCGGCAGATTAGGGGTTAATACTTGTAGTTAGATTGCAGCGACGTTGGGGGGGGCAGATTAGGGGTTAATAACTATAATGTAGGGGTCGGCGGTGTTAGGGACAGCAGATTAGGGGTTAATAGCTATAATGTAGGCGGCGGCGATATCGGGTCGGCAGATTAGGGGTTAATACTTGTAGTTAGATTGCGGCGACGTTGGGGGGGGGGCAGATTAGGGGTTAATAACTATAATGTAGGGGTCGGCGGTGTTAGGGACAGCAGATTAGGGGTTAATAGTTATAATGTAGGCGGCGGCGATATTCGGTCGGCAGATTAGGGGTTAATAAAATAATGCAGGTGTCAGCGATAGCGGAGGCAGCAGATTAGGGGTTAATAAGTGTCAGATTAGGGGTGTTTAGAGACTCGGGGTACATGTTAGGGTGTTAGGTGCAGACTTAGTGTTTCCCCATAGGAAACAATGGGGCTGCGGTGTTAGTTTTTTTTCAGCCGAAACTCCCATTGTTTCCTATGGGGAAATGCCGAATTTTAACGAGCTAATTCGGATTTATTCGGAGATACGGCAGCTATTTCGGATTCATTCGGTAGATTCGGAAGTATTTTAATTCGGAAATCCGAATCGATCCGAATCTCCGAATTTACAGAATTTACCGAATTTCCGAATTAATCCGAAACGAACCGCACATGTCTAAATGAAATTGAACTAGGTAAACTCAAAACCAATTGGGTAGGCGAAGTAGTGGGTACACCATGCTTGAGTAGGAAAAAAGGGGTTGCCCTTTTGTTTCATAAAAAAATTCAATTTAAAGTACTTAATATTGAGACAGATAAAGATGAGAGATATCTTATCATGCAACTTGAAATAGCGGGAACGAAATTTGTATTTTGTAACATTTATGGTCCTAATAAAACAGACAATGCCTTTTGGGTAAAACTACAAAGGAGATTATTACCTCATTTTTCAGAGAATTTAATCGTGGTAGGCGATTTAAATATAGTTAAATACCCCACATTGGATAGATTAAAACCATCATTAAATAAGAATAGCAAACAAGAAGCCAAAATATTCAAGAATTTTTCTAAGTTACTACATCTTAATGATATTTGGCGGATTCAAAATCCAGATCTGAAAAAATTCACATGTGAATCATATGCACACCGCACATTGTCTAGGTTAGACTACTTTCTAGTAAGCGATAAAATGCTGCGCTTAGAACTGAAACCTGAAATACAGGAAATACTCATTTCGGACCACGCTATTATCACCTTACACATTAGACTAGGTAACCCACAAGAAATGAATTTCAACAGGTTTTTTTTTTCCTAGATACCTTGTAACAAATACACAATTTAAGGCATGGCTAAGATTAAAATGGATAGAATTTATGCAGCATAACGAAACAAGTGGAGTTAAAATAGAAACACTATAGGAGACTTTCAAGGCAGGGATAAGGGGCGAAATAAAAGCATATTTGGTAGTACAAAAAAGGAAGCAAATGACTAGGGACATAGAACTTGCCTCACAGCTACGTAATGCGTATAATTCCTATATTAGTGACCCATCCGAGGCGCTTTGGTTAATTAAAAAAGAAAGAGAATTATTCCTAACACAAAAGGTGGCACAAGATGATCTTAGGAAGAGGGTTTTTTTTTTACAGACATGGGGGTAAAGCAGGTAAGGCTTTAGCTAATTTAACCAGAGCCAAAAAAAAAAGGAGCCAATTATAGCCATCAAAACCACAGAAGACCGTATTGTAAATAAAACAGCAATTCAAAGCTATATCTGTACATATTTTAAAGAAGTCTACTCAGAGACAGCAATAGACATACAAACTAAAAACGAGTTCTGGGATAAAATAGGGGTCCCAAGGCTAGATAAGACGAGTTTAGATGAACTAAACTTACCTATCACTCTACTTGAAGTAACTAATGCAATTAAAAAAATGGCACCTAATAAAGCCGCAGGTCCAGACCAACTACCCGCTGAACTCTATAAGTTACTCGCGGAGGATATTGCCCCATTATTAGTCTCTTTATTTAACCAATATTTTATTAAAAATACACCTTGCTCAAAATATTTTGCGGCATCACTTATAACCTTGATTCTTAAAAAAAAATAAAAACCCAGAAGAGATCGGCTCATACAGGCCGATATCCCTATTAAACAGTGACTACAAACTCTTAATGTCCATAATTGCACATAGATTTAAACATGTTATTGGTTCACTCATCCACAAAGATCAGGTGGGTTTCATGCCAGGCAGAAATTTGTCACGCAATCTACGTAAAATCCAACTAGTACTAAATACATACCAAAAACAAGCAGAAAGGAGCTCCCACACCGCAGATATAGACGCAGCAATAGTATCAATTGATGCAGAAAAGGCCTTCAACTCCATAACCTGGGATCACTTATTCACAGCATTGGGGAAATATGGAGTCGAGGGCCCTTTCTCCCAATTTATACAAGCAATATATCAATCATCATCGGCCGCTGTTATTATTAATGATTCCACTACGGACTACTTTTCTTTACATAAGGGTTCAAGACAGGGATGCCCATTGTCCCCTTATTTATTCAACTTAGCACTTGAACCCTTAGCTATACAAATTAGGAAAGAATTGGAGGGGATTAATATAGGCAAAAGAAAGATAACAACACTACTATACGTGGATCACCTATTAGTTTTATTATCTAATACAAAAAAAAATATCCAAGCTTTAAATCAAATACTACGAGACTTTGGGGCTTTCTCGGGCTATAAAGTAAATCTTACCAAAACAGAAATTTACTGGTTAAATAAAAATAAGAACGCACTACAAAACCCCCCCTTTAGAGAAACAAAAGATCACTTCACTTATTTGGGCATTAAACTGTCAATCAATTTTGAAGATTGGTATGATTTCAATTACCCACCTATCTTTCTTAAGATAAAATACTACATGGAGAAGTGGGCCAAATTTAAACTTACGTTGACAGGTAAAACTAACCTAATTAAGATGTTATTATTCCCAAAATTGCTATACCTAATGCAAAATCTGTCAATAATAATTAAAAAAAAGGACCTTAATAGATTCAAACAAGCATGTATAAAATTTCTATGGGGGGAAAAAAGAAGGGTAATTTCATATAAGAAACTTATGTTGTTTAGAACCCGAAGGAGGGCTAGCGTTGCCCGATATAGAGATGTACAATTTAGTCTGCATCGGCAAGATCGCTTTAGATTGGCTGACTGAAGCTGATTACTATGCAGCCCTTCCCCTGGAAAGAGTCTTAGTATATCCATTTTCCCTTATTGCCCTCCTCCATATATCTAGAGATAAATGGCCTCATAAAATTAAACGTTTGCCGGTTATTCAGATGGTAATTGTTGCGTGGCAAAAAATACTACAGATTTTAGATGCTTCTTGCTCTTTTTCTACATATCTACCCATTTTGGGAAACCCCAGCTTTGTGCCCGCATTGGAATCAAATATATTTAAAAACTGGGCTCAAAAAGGGATCAATAAGGTACATCAACTGATAAAGAATCATGGACCTGTAAGACTTTTGCTAAAATAAAACAAGATTTTGAGATAGAAAACAAAGAATTTTACGCATTTTTACAAATTAGACACTATATACAAGAAATTCTACAAAGTAACCTGGCAATAGGTTACCCCACAGGTTAAAGCTAAATGGGATAAAACTGTAATATCCTGTCAGAAATATAAGAGTACCAGTGCAGACTTGCAGCATTGTTTCTGGTACTGTTACAAAGTTAAAACATTTTGGTACATGATAGGTAACTGGGTTTGTAAAATGAATCAATGCAACTTCCAAATAACTGATAAGAATGTTTTCTTTTTTATTAACCAGGAGGAAATTGTAGTTAAAAATACGCGTCAGCTGAATACCATAATTATTACAGGAAGGCTCCTAATTCTGAAATATTGGAAATCTAAAAAAGCCCCAAGTTTGAAAGAATTTAAGCAAAAACTTCAAAACCAAATTATTCTGGAACAAATTGATACATCTGTAAATTCAGAAATGAAAGTCAAAAAATTATTTTACAAATGGAAAAGCATAATTAATAGTATGCCAGAAAACATGCAGAGGCAGATAATTGCGCCTTTTAGGGGTACAATTTATATGGAACAAGCCATAGCGAACAATGAATACCCTGCGTAGGCAGTCATAGTTGATTGTAGACGGGGGTCGATGTGGGAGTACTGGAGGTGTGGGGGTCGGGAGATTCGAGGGAGAGAATTGTGCGAATCCTTTTCTCATTCTTTCCTTTTTTTTTCTTCCCTTTCTTTGTGTTTTTGTTATTTTTATGGTATAGGAAAATTTCCAATTCGACATGCAAATAAGGTGTCAGTATCAATTATTTGATTGTATAGAAGTATGTATTGGAATTACTAATTATAGCAATATGTATTATTTAAAGTTATGTATAATAATGTGATGACAAAAAAGTGTTGTGACAATGTGAATAACTATATTGATTGTACTGTATCTTCGGGGATCCCCTGATGCTTCTGTTCTTGCTTTATTCATTTTGTTATGTTATTGGAACTGCATGCCGAAATGGTTAATAAATAATTATAAAGAAAAAATAAAAAAAGCTAAGTTACAAAAAATAAAAAAATAAGTTACAAACATTTAAAAAATATTACAACAATTTTAAGCTACTTACACCTAATCTAAGCCCCCTAATAAAATAACAAAATAAAAAAAAATTCCCTACCCTATTCTACATTAAAAAGTTACCAGCTCTTAAAAGGGCCTTTTGCAGGGCATGCCCCAAAGAAAACAGCTCTTTTGCCTGTAAAATAAAAATACAACCCCCCAACATTAAAACCCACCACCCACATACCCCTAATCTAACTCAAACCCCCCTTAAACACTAAACCTAACACTACCCCCCTGAAGATCATCCTACCTTGAGCCGTCTTCAGCCAGCCTACCCACCGATGGAACCGAAGAGGAGATCCGGAGCAGCAGAAGTCATCATCCAAGGGGTGCTGAAGAGGTCTTCCATCCGATAGAAGTCTTCATCCAGGCCGCGTCTTCAATCTTCATCCATCTGGAGCGAAGCCAATCGGATTGAACTTCAATCTGATTGGTTGATTCAATCAGCCAATCAGATTTTTCCTACCTTAATTCCGATTGGCTGATAGAATCGTATCAGCCAATCGGAATTGAAGGGACGCCATCTTGGATGATGTCACTTAAAGGAACCTTCATTCGTCGTTAGTCGTCGGGAAGAAGAGGATGGCTCCGCGTCGGCTCGTCTGAAGATGGCTCCGCTCCGGATCGATGAAGATTGAAGACGCCGCCTGGATGAAGACTTCTATCGGATGGAAGACCTCTTCAGCGCCACCTGGATGATGACTTCTGCCGCTCAAGATCTCCTCTTCGGTTCCATCGGTGGGTCGGCTGGCTGAAGACGGCTCAAGGTAGGATGATCTTCAGGGGGGTAGTGTTAGGTTTATTTAAGGGGGATTGGGTTAGATTAGGGGTATGTGGGTGGTGGGTTTTAATGTTGGGGGGGTTGTATTTTTATTTTACAGGCAAAAGAGCCTTTTAAGGGCTGGTAAGGTAATAGAGCTGGTAACTTTTTAATTTAGAATAGGGTAGGGAATTTTTTTTATTTTGGGGGGCTTTGTTATTTTATTAGGGGGCTTAGATTAGGTGTAAGTAGCTTAAAATTGTTGTAATATGTTTTAAATGTTTGTAACTTATTTTTTTATTTTTTGTAACTTAGATTTTTTTATTTTTTGTACTTTAGTTAGTTTATTTAATTTAATTTAATTTAATAGTAGTTATTTGTAGGTAATTTATTTAATTAATTTAATGATAGTGTAGTGTTAGGTTTAATTGTAATTTAGGTTAGGATTTATTTTACAGGTAATTTTGTATTTCCTTTAGCTAGGTAGTTATTAAATAGTTAATAACTATTTAATAATTATTCTAAATAGCTAAAATAAATACAAAGTTACCTGTAAAATAAATATAAATCCTAAAATAGCTACAATGTAATTATTAATTACATTGTAGCTATCTTAGGGTTTATTTTACAGGTAAGTATTTAGTTTTAAATAGGAATAATTTATTAAAGTATAGTGTAGTGTTAGGTGTAATTGTAACTTAGGTGAGTTTTTATTTTACAGGTAAATTTGTCTTTATTTTAACTAGGTAGCTATTAAATAGTTAATAACTATTTAATAGCTATTGTACCTAGTTAAAATAAATTGATATTTGCCTGTAAAATAAAAATAAATCCTAAGATAGCAACAATATAATTATTATTTATATTGTAGCTATATTAGGGTTTATTTTAAAGGTAAGTATTTATTTTTAAATAGGATTAATTTAGTTAATAAGAGAAATATTATTTAGATTTATTTAATTAATATTTAAGTTAGGGGGGTGTTAGGGTTAGTGTTAGACTTAGGTTTAGGGGTTAATAATTTTATTGCAGTGGCCGCGGTGTAGGGGGGGGCAGGATAGGGGTTAATACATTTATTATAGGTGGCGACGGTGTAGGGGGGCAGATTAGGGGTTAATAAGTTTAATATAGGTTGCAGCGGGGTCCGGGAGCGGCGTTTTAGGGGTTAAACTATTTATTTCGTTGCGGTGAGGTCCGGGATCCGCAGGATAAGGGTTAATAACTTTATTATAGGTTGCGGCGGTATAGGGGGGGCAGGATAGGGGTTACTAGGTATAATGTAGGTGGCGGCGGTGTCCGGGAGTGGCGGTTTAGGGGTTAATACATTTATAAGAGTTGCAGCGGGGTCTAGGAGTGGCGGTTTAGGGGTTAATAACTTTATTTAGTTGCGGGGGCTCCGGGGGCGCTGGTATAGGGGGTAGAACAGTGTAGTTAGTGTGGGTGCTTAGTGACAGGCTAGCAATAAAGCTGGGAAAAAGCCGAAGAGCAGAGAGATTGGATGAGTGATAACTGTCACAGTCCGCTGCTCATCGCCCCGTACTTGGTGCACGGCTTTTTGACATCTTTATTGATAACTTAGGCGAAATTTTTCAGGTCCGCGGCGGGGATGGTAGGTGAGCTTAGGCGGGCGTATTTGACCGGCGAAGGCAGGTAAAGTAGACGGCTTGATAACTAGGCCCCATTGCCTCTTGTCAGCCTACAACACTAGGATGCATTTTTTGGATCAATACGTTGCAATATATCATGGACATTATTTAATCACCTCAATACCTTTTATAAAGACAAATAATTATGTCAGAATTTAGTCAGCTAATTCTACAACTGCAGAGATACTGACTTTCCCTTATTTTGCTGGATAGGTTCTGTTTGGAAGATTTGGCTTCATATCCCTTGTGCATAATTTTCTTCCCTTTATATAAATCCCACAAATCCCCCCCTTAAAGGTCCAGTTATTCCTTGTGGCTACCTGGCCACCATCTGACTACACAACCATATCCCCAAGACTCTACCCCCCCCGATAAATAAATGAAGACATTTATTTATGGAGTGCATACATGTTTTATGAGATCCTATATTTAATTAGTAAGTAGCCTGGATTATAATAAATGTTGCATGCAAATTTGTGCCAAATCTGTTGTTACATGCATTAATAAATGTGTCACTGAATATGAACTAATCTACATGTAGAATTCTTTTAACAGTTTTATGTACAGAAATATAGCACTAGTAATAAAATAGCAGTTAAAGTAAAAAAAAAGTCCATAAAGTGCAACCTAGTATGTTACACAGTCACACTCTGGTATGGGAATGTTCTCTGTAATTATATTTCTACTGACATTTTTTTATTCTTTTTATGTTTTAAATGTCATAGTACTAAGAAATGCATAATAATTAACAGCTCTGCTAGCTTGTAATTGCTTGATTCCCTTCTGTTCATCCTGTTGTCCAAAAAAATCAACAAGCCAGTTCTATTAGCACTCCAGAAAAGCAAAAGTTTGACAGTTTCCAACAATAGATTAAATTCATAGACTATAGAGGGGAGCACTGTATATATACAGATTTTCTCCGTATTAGAGAAGTATTTGCTTGTGTCAATTACTACAGAATCTCTATATACATTAACATTTGTGGATTCTCAAAAACATACAGGAAGTGTAAAATTAATCTTTACAATAACTAAAATGTTCCAATGGCACTAGATACTGGACATTCTTATTAAGGGATGTTCTCTGCATTTATAGATTTTGTTTTAATTGTTGGCATACCAGCTGACTGTAAAACCATTCTCAATATATTAACACACTGTTTGTTGTATTTCTTTATCAAAGACAAAATTTCCCCCACCTCTTGCTTTGGAGGAGCCAATCCATACTTACCACTAGAGGTATAGAATAATGGACTTGCAAAGGACATGAAATACTCTTATACAGAGAGATTTCAAGTTGCACACTGTACACCTGTTGACTTTCTTTGGTTAGGACTTAAGAAGCTAATTATAGCAAGCCCTAGGTATAAATGTTTATCAGATATAGCTGATCGAAGTTATTTAGGATAATTTATATGTGTAAATACAATTGTTCAAAAGCAAATACAAGATCCACATATTCTTTAACATATACTCTAATTTAAGTACATTGACAGCTTTGAATATGTTTTAACCAATTATGAACTACTAGTCCTAAAGCACATTTACACGGGCCATTTTTTGCAGTACAGTGGTCCCACCCCTTACTCTCTCTCTCCCTCTCTCTTTTGTGCTCTCTCCCCCTCTCTTTTGCTCTCTCTCCCCCTCTCTTTTTCGCTCTCTCCCCCTCTCTTTTGTTCTCTCTCCCCCTCTTTCTATTGTGCTCTCTCTCGCTCCACCTCTCTTTTGCTCTCTCTCTCCCCCCTCTCTGTTGCTCCCTCTATCCCCCTCTATTTTGCTTTCTCTCCCGCCTCTCTTTTGCTCTCTCTCCCTCTCTCTTTTGCGCTCTCTCTCCCCCTCTCTTTTTTATGCTCTCTCTCTTCCCCCCTCTTTTGCATGCTCTCTCTCCTCTCTCTTTTGTGCTCTCTCTCTCCCCTCTCTTTTGTGCTCTCTCTCTCCCCTCTCTTTTGCACTCTCTCTCTCCCCTCTCTTTTGTGCTCTCTTTCTCCCCCTCTCTTTTGCACTCTCTCTCTCCCCCTCTCTTTTGCACTCTCTTTCTCCCCCTCTCTTTTGCGTTCTCTTTCTCCCCCTCTTTTGCATGCTCTCTCTCCTCTCTCTTTTGTGCTCTCTCTCCCCTCTCTTTTGTGCTCTCTCTCTCTCCCCTCTCTTTTGCACTCTCTCTCTCCCCTCTCTTTTGCGCTCTCTCTCCCCCCTCTCTTTTGCGCTCTCTCTCCCCCTCTCTTCTGCGCTCTCTCTCTCCCCCTCTCTTCTGCGCTCTCTCTCTCCCCCTCTCTTTTGCGCTCTCTCTCTCCCCCTCTCTTTTGCACTCTCTTTCTCCCCCTCACTCACTTTTGCTCTGTCGCTCTCCCCTCTCTTTTGCTCTCTCTCTCCCCCTCTCTTTTGCTCCCTCTCACCCCTCTCTTTTTCTTTCTCTCCCTTCTCTCTTTTGCTTTCTCTCCCTTCTCTCTTTCACGCTCTCTCTCTCCCCCTCTCTTTTGCGTTCTTTCTCTTTTGCCCTCTCTCTCCCCCCTCTTTTGCGTGCTCTCTCTCCCCTCTCTTTTGCGCTCTCTCTCTCCCCTCTCTTTTGCGCTCTCTCTCTCCCCTCTCTTTTGCACTCTCTCTGTCCCCCTCTCTTTTGCGATCTCTCTCCCCATCTCTTTTGTGCGCTCTCTCTCTCCCCCTCTCTTATGCGCTCTCTAAATTTCCCTCTCTTTTGCACTCTCTCTCTCCCCCTCTCTTTTGCACTCTCTCTCTCTCCCCCCTCTCTTTTGCTCTGTCTCTCTACCCTTTTTTTTGCTCTCTCTCTCCATCCCTCTCGTTTGCTCTTTCTCTCCATCCCTCTCTTTTGCTCTCTCTCCCCCCTCTCTTTTGCTCTCTCTCCCCCTATCTTTTTCTCTCTCTCCCCCTCTCTATTGCTCTCCCCCCCTCTCTTTTGCTCTCTCTCCCCCCCTCTCTTTTTCTCTCTCTTCCCTCTATTTTGCTCTTTCCCCTCTCTTTTGCTCTCTCTCCCCTCTCTCTTTTGCTAGTTCCCCTCTCTTTTGCTCTCTCTCTTCCCCTCTCTATTGCTCTCTCTCCCCCCTCTCTTTTGCTCTCACTCCCCTCTCTCTCCCCCTCTCCTCTTTTGCTCTCTCTCTTTTGTTCTCTTTCCCCCTCTTATTTTCTCTCTCCCCCTCTCTCTCCCCCTCTCTTTTGCTCTTTCTCTCTCCCCCTATCTTTTTCTCTCTCTTCCCTCTATTTTGCTCTTTCCCCTCTATTTTGCTCTCTCTCCCCCCTCTCTGCTGCTCTTTCCCCTCTCTTCTGCTCTTACCCCTCTCTCTTTCCTATCTCTTTTTGTCTCTCCTCCTCTCTTTCTATTTCTCTCCCCTCTCTCTCACGCCGACCGCACCCGACCACGCCCCATCATGCCCGACCATGCCCCGACCATGCCCTGTCACACCCGGTTATGTCCACGCTCCCGCCGGGTTACGCTCTCGCCCGGCCGCGCCTATTTTTGCCCCACTGCCGAAAACATCATGTCAGGTAAGGCCAGGTGTGTTTGTCCTTGTGCTGTCTCTACTGCGCATAACAGCTTCAGACAAACACACTTGGCCTTTTATATTATAGGATTAGAAGCAATTAATTTTTTTTGTGTCTGTTTATTGACAAACATAAAAAAATACAGGCACGGGTAAACAACTCTTACATTAATCATTCAGGTTAATTATCAACCTGTGTTCAATAACTTTAACAGATGGTAAATTTTGAGTTAAGTTAACAAAACAGTACTAACACAAATAGATCGTACTCACTTGGTTACATTGAATGTGTCCCTACAAACTGCCACTCGTATCACGTATCTTCTCTATGTAGTAAAAGCCCTTCATGCTCCCTTCAAATGGAAAAGTCAACTCCAAATATCAAGCTAAAGTGCAAATGTATTATCCAAGGCTACAACTACCTCCATTTTAACCCGTACTCCGCCCCAAGACTAGATTTCCCTTAAAGGTAAGCTCCCAAATGAGAGGTCACCAAGGCAGAAGGTTCAGTTGTAAAATAGCCAAAAAGCACCGTTGAGAGAGACTAAAAGCAAGTGGGCTGGGATCTCTGGGACTCTATGCTCAATTTTTCCTCACAACCCCCTTGCAACTCGTGCTGTCGATAAGGAGTCTTCCCAAATAAATCTTATATCTGCTATAGTGTTTAGCTGTTGCCTCCTCTAGGGATAACAAATCAGTGACCTTTGCCCTCCACACCGGTGTAGTTGGTATATTTGTGGACTTCCAATTCTGTGCAATTAGTGATTTAGCTCTGTTTGTACCTATTTGTAATAAGGTTAGTCTCAGTTTACTAGCTAAGTACAGTTGGTCATTTAGTAGGGCTATTCTAGGGGTCAACTGTCTGTAAGTATGCCCTGGAAGTGTGCTTCTACTCCCTTCCAGAGAGGTTCCGTTTTGCTACATTCCAACCACATGTGTATGTAGTTTCTCCTTTCATCACAACCGCTCCAACATTTATCACCAGCTCCTGGGTATAACAAATGTAGTCTCGTAGGGGTAAGGTACCAATGCGTCAGTACTTTAAATTTAAGCTCTAGCATTTGTGGGGAAGTGGAGGATTTTTAAAAATGTTTAAAAATCTTTGCCCAGTCTTCTGCGTCTATTATGAGTTGTAGGTCTTCCTACCATTTAATAGTCTATGTAGGGAGGTGAGAGGACTGAGTCATTTGAATCAGTTTCCTAGCTATGGAGAGGGAGTGTGAGCTTGCCTCATTTCTGGTACATAACTGTTTAAACGCTGTCAGATCTCTTAGATAATCTGCTTTGTGTGAGGAGGTAAGAATTAAGTGGGCTAACTGATGGTACTTTTAGCCATCTTGTGTAATTGCCATTTGCTATGTCTGTGATTTCATCCCTGCGTTTGAGTTTCCCATTGCTAATAAAGTCTATGAGAGGCATTGTGTATCCCCATTCTGTTAGGCGTTGATGTCCCCTATCTAGCCCTCCTATCAATTCAGCGTTTGTTGGGATAGGGAAAAGGGGAATCTAGTGCCCGTTATTCTCGATTATCCTATCCCATGAGTCAAAAATCTGTTTGTGTATCTCTAAATACTGGCACTGTGGAGGTCTTAAGTGACTTGGGATCCAGCATAAGGATATTAGAAGCAATTTTTAACCAACTTTGTACTGTTAAAAGTCAGTGCAAAAAATTGGTTTAAAAACAAACAAACTTCCAGCCAGTCAGTTAAAGGACCACTCAATGCAGTAGAATTACATAATTGACAAGTGCATAATAAAGACACAATGCAATAGAACTTACTCTGAATTTCATATAAGCAGTAGATATTATTTCAGACAAATTTATTTTTTCTGGCCCCCTGTATCATGTGACAAACATCAGCCAATTACAGACTAGTATACATATACCATGTGAGCTTCTGCACATGTTCAGTAGATCTTGTTTCCCAGAAAGTGTGAATATAAAAAACTGTACAAAATTTGATAATGGAAGTAAATTGGAAAGTCTCTTAAAACTGCATGTTCTATCTGAATCATGAGTTTATTTTAACTTGAGTGACCCTTTAACTGGTTGGTGAAATCCTTTTACAAGCTGGTGAAACTCAATTGTTTAAAAACCCTGGGAAAGTCAGTTTCTTTTTAAAAACTGTCAACTATCTACAGTCGGTACTATTGATCCTGCAGACTGCAATGTCTTAGATATATTGCAGTCTAGTTCTGGCAGTTGAGCCATGTTCCATATGCTGGCTTGCAACTGCACCTTTTTACCAGAGAACTGTACTTAAAAATTGAGTTAGATATAGGTTTCCATAGACAAATTCCCACTAAAAGTGTCATAAAACATTAAGGGGTTAGCAAAAAAATGCAACAAAATGGTTTGTTGCATTTTTTGTTAACCCCTTAATGACAGAGGACGTACCAGTCAGGGGCTAATTGGGCTGCAGGGATACCGGGAAAAATCCCGGTGGGCCGGCAAGGGCAGCTGTGGTGTGTGGAAAGCAGCAATAGGACAGTTGTGAGGGACGTGTGCACTCACAAACCGTTCACGCGCCACTTCTAATTATGTATTCTGTCAGCTGCGTCACTGGGGGGCGTGGTCCGCACGAGGCCGGGCCAGAGGCAGGACAGCGCAAACGTGCGCATTGACACTGTAGCGGTAGCAGGGTACCCACCAGTCAGGTATACAGGCTGATCCAGCCACAACAGAAGTCGGTATAGAAAGAAGGCAGCACTCCATGAATCCGGGAGTAAAAACAATCCTTCAATATCGTAAGTTAAAAGTTACAACACTCAAAGTGCAAACATGGTTCAGACATGAACTGAGGGAGAGGAACCTCCCCCTCCTTTCCTGTCTGATCTATGTTTGCACTTTGAGTGTTGTAACTTTTACACTATTAAAGGATTGTTTTTACTCCCGGATTCATGGAGTGCTGCCTTCTTTCTATTCCGAATAATACCAAGCTGCAGATGCAGACAATGCTTAAAAGCCTTTGCACCCTACTTTAAAGGAGAGGGCACTTAGACCTGCCACTGCTGTCAAATTTAAAGCCTGGTACAGGGCGAGGACGGTTCACACAGATGTAGGTAAGCTGTGTGCTTCTTGTTTACATATATACGTTACGTGAACGTTTACTCTTTGGATGGCAAACAGTAAAATGTCAAACCATGCTGCAGTGTTTATGTATTGGGCTCTGTGTCTTGTCTCGTCATGTAGTCATTTACATCAGCAAATGTTTTATGTACTACAAGAAATGAATGATGTATATTTAAGCAGGGCCAGATTGGGCCATGAGCCGGAGGGGGGGTCGAGGCTGATCCGGAGAGGGATGCTCGCTTCCAGATGCTCTCAGGGTATTGCAGTCATGCCTCGCTATTGAGGCATCATGCAATACCATCCGGTCAGTTGCCAATGCAGAGAGAGTCACTCTGTGGCCCTCTCTACAATGGCCAGCGATGGTGCTGATTGTTGGTGGCATGGGAGGGTTAGAAGGGTGGTTGGGCATAATACAAGTGTGGTGCACAGCGGCATTTAGCGGCCTTCTAATTACCAAAAAGCAATGTCAAAGCCATATATTTCTGCTATTTCTGAACAAAGGGGATCCCAGAGAAGCATTTACAACCATTGTGCCATAATTGCACAAGCTGTTTGTAAATAATTTCAGTGAAAAACCTAAAATTTGTGAAAAAGTTTATGATATTTTTATTTGATAACATTAGGGGGTGAAATGGTGGCATGAAATATACCAAAATGGGCCTAGATCAATACTTTTGGTTGTCTACTAAAATAAAATATATACATGTGAAGGGTTATTCAGGGATTCTTGACAGATATCTGTGTTACAATGCAACTCGCTAATTTTGAAAGGAAATTGTTTTGGAAATAGCAAAGTGCTACTTGTACTTATTGCCCTATAACTTACAAAGAACATGTAAACATTGGGTATTTCCAAAACCATATTTAGCATGGTTGTTTTTTGGTGGTTGTAGATGCGTAATTGATTTTGGGGGTCACAGTTTGAAAAAGTGTGTTTTTTTTCACCATATTTTATATATTTTTTATAGTAAATTATATGATCTGATGAAAATAATGGTATCTTTAGAAAGTCCATTTAATAGCAAGAAAAATGGTATATAATATGTGTGGGTACAGTAAATGAGTAAGAGGAAAATTACAACTAAACACAAACACTGCAAAAATGTAAAAACAGCCCTGGTCCTTAACGGTAAGAAAATTGAAAAAATGTCTGGTCACTAAGGGGTTAAAGACCAAACTCTCACCAACAATTGTTTTATTTGGAGGAGAGAATCCAGCCTACTTTCTGTAATAGACAAGGCCATCCATGGTTAATCTGTTAGAGAAAAGTGCATTGTTTTGCAGTATCACTTCATCTGAGACCATTTAGTTACAGATATATTTATATATCACTCTGCCATATTCATAGACCTGATCAGGTCAGGTCTTTCTTAATAAAGTTTTTCGGCTAGATTTAGAGTTCTGCGGCCAAAAGGGTGCGTTAGCTACGCGTGCTTTTTTTTCCCGCACCTTTTAAATACCGCTGGTATTTAGAGTTCACAGAAGGGCTGCGTTAGGCTCCAAAAAGGGAGCGTATAGCATAATTTACCGCCACTGCAACTCTAAATACCAGCGGTCCTTACGGACACGGCCAGCTTCAAAAACGTGCTTGTGCACGATTCCCCCATAGGAAACAATGGGGCCGTTTGAGCTGAAAAAAAACCTAACACCTGCAAAAAAGCAGCGTTCAGCTCCTAACGCAGCCCCATTGTTTCCTATGGGGAAACACTTCCTAAGTCTGCACCTAACACCCTAACATGTACCCCGAGTCTAAACACCCCTAACCTTACACTTATTAACCCCTAATCTGCCGCCCCCGCTATCGCTGGCACCTGCATATTTTTTTTAACCCCTAATCTGCCGCTCCGTACACCGCCGCAACCTACATTATATCTATGTACCCCTAATCTGCTGCCCCTAACACCGCCGACCCCTATATTATATTTATTAACCCCTAATCTGCCCCCCACAATGTCGCCGCCACCTACCTACAATTATTAACCCCTAATCTGCCAACCGGACCTCACCGCTACTATAATAAAGTTATTAACCCCTAATCCGCCTCACTCCCGCCTCAATAACCCTATATAAATAGTAATAGGATCAGCCAATCAGATTGAACTTGAATATGATTGGCTGATTCCATCAGCCAATCAGAATTTTCCTACCTTAATTCAGATCGGAATTCGAGGGACGCCATCTTGAATGACGACGGATCCGCGCCGGAGGTCTTGAAGATGGAGCCGCTCGTCGTTGGATGGATGAAGATTGAAGATGCCGCTTGGATGAAGATGTTTGCCAGTCCGGATCTCCTCTTCTGCCCGGATAGGATGAAGACTTTGGAGCCTCTTCTGGACTTCTTCTTGCCGGATAGGATGAAGACTTCGGGAGCCTCTGGAGGACCGATCGGTGATACCCGGCGTGGTTAAGGTAGGAAGATCTTCAGGGGATTAGTGTTAGGTTTATTTAAGGGGGGTTTGGGTTAGATTAGGGGTATGTGGGTGGTGGGTTGTAATGTTGGGGGGGTATTGTGTTTATTTTTACAGGCAAAAGAGCTGTTTTCTTTGGGGCATGCCCCGCAAAAGGCCCTTTTAAGGGCTGGTAAGTTAAAAGAGCTTTTCAATTTTAATTTTAGAATAGGGTAGGGCATTTTTTTTATTTTGGGGGGCTTTGTTATTTTATTAGGGGGCTTAGAGTAGGTGTAATTAGTTTAAAATTGTTGTAATATTTTTATTATGTTTGTAAATTATTTTTTATTTTTTGTAACTTAGTTCTTTTTTTATTTTTTGTACTTTAGTTAGTTTATTTATTTGTATTTATTTGTAGGTATTTTATTTAATTAATTTATTGATAGTGTAGTGTTAGGTTTAATTGTAGATAATTGTAGGTATTTTATTTAATTAATTTATTGATAGTGTAGTGTTAGGTTTAATTGTAACTTAGGTTAGGATTTATTTTACAGGTAATTTTGTAATTATTTTAACTAGGTAGCTATTAAATAGTTATTAACTATTTAATAGCTATTGTACCTGGTTAAAATAAATATAAAGTTGCCTGTAAAATAAATATAAACCCTAAAATAGCTACAATGTAATTATTCATTATATTGTAGCTATATTAGGGTTTATTTTACAGGTAAGTATTTAGCTTTAAATAGGATTAATTTATTTAATAAGAGTTAATTTGTTTCGTAAGATAAAAATTATATTTAACTTAGGGGGGTGTTAGTGTTAGGGTTAGACTTAGCTTTAGGGGTTAATACATTTAATAGAGTAGCGGCGAGGTCCGGTCAGCAGATTAAGGGTTAATACTTAAAGTTAGGTGTCGGTGATGTTAGGGAGGGCAGATTAGGGGTTAATACTATTTATTATAGGGTTATTGAGGCGGGAGTGAGGCGGATTAGGGGTTAATAACTTTATTATAGTAGCAGTGAGGTCCGGTCGGCAGATTAGGGGTTAATTATTGTAGGTAGGTGGCGGCGACGTTTTGGGGGGCAGATTAGGGGTTAATAAATATAATATAGGGGTCGGCGGTGTTAGGGGCAGCAGATTACAGGTACATAGGGATAACGTAGGTTGCGGCGGTGTGCGGTCGGCAGATTAGGGGTTAAAAACATTTATTAGAGTGGCAGCGATGTGGGAGGGACCTCGGTTTAGGGGTGCATAGGTAGTTTATGGGTGTTAGTGTACTTTAGAGCACAGTAGTTAAGAGCTTTATGAACCGGCGTTAGCCCAGAAAGCTCTTAACTCCTGGCTTTTTTCTGCGGCTGGAGTTTTGTCGTTAGATTTCTAACGCTCACTTCAGCCAAGACTCTAAATACCAGCGTTAGAAAGATCCCATTGAAAAGATAGGATACGCAATTGGCGTAGGGGGATCTGCGGTATGGAAAAGTCGCGGCTGGAAAGTGAGCGTTAGACCCTTTCCTGACTGACTCTAAATACCAGCGGGCGGCCAAAACCAGCGTTAGGAGCCTCTAACGCTGGTTTTGACGGCAAACGCAGAACTCTAAATCTAGGCGTTTGTTTTTTAATATATTGCTGGTTTTGGGACTTTTTCTGGTACATTTATTCAATCTATGGGTATGGAGAAACCCATATTCCATTTTGCACAGCACCTGTTGTAATCGGAATTGAGGTTTGTTTATATTTTTCAAGAATATCCCATTGCTTTTATACATACATAACAGTGTGGACCATGTGGATTAGAAGTTGTGGTGGCAGCTCATATTCTTTGCTTCTAAGTCTTGGGTTGAGCGGAAGAACATCAAAGTTGTCTTTTCAGTTGAAGTATGTAATATGAGGTATGAGGGGGCTATATATTAGTGACTGGATGACCGTTAAAAGCTATACATAGGACTGCTCTATTGATACACTGAGACCTACATATACCAATACTTTTGATGAATGGGATAGGTGATATATTTATATTTTGTCTTTTCTAATATAACACAATTGATCCTCTAAGCATATTTATATACTTTCTAAGTGTTCAACATTTACTTTGAAATGCTATAAAAAAAAATGTCATGTGTCATGTTACACCCTAAACAAATATAGTGGGCTAGATTATAAGTGGAATGCTAATTAGCGCTTTTACTAGAGTGCTAACTGTGCTAGTGGTAAGCCTTTTGAGTTTGTTAAGTAACGCTGGTATTACGAGAAAGTAAAAAATGTAGCATGCTCGAGCTAACCCGACTAGCGCAAAATGCTGAACTTGAACTATCACGCTTGTGATAACCTATTCCCCTATAGAAGTCAAATCCGCAATAAGCTCCTACTCTAAAGGCTGTGACACACTGCAAGCGGAGCGACGCGCAGCGTGTACATGCAGCTGTGTGCGTTCAGTGTGTCCTGCCTTTTCATCTCTGAGTCCTCTGCTGCGTCAGGACGTGTAGCTGAGCGCTCAGAGATGAAATATTTGAACTTCAGAAGCGATGCGACACGGAGCAAAGCAGCTGCTTTGCCTCGCGCCGCATCGCTTGCAGTGTGTCACAGCCTTAATAACTCCTTATCCACATCATAGCCCACTGCAAAGTCCCCACTACACTATTAACCCTAAACAATCAGCCCCCCAATGCAAAGTAAAACACTACACTATTATCCCCTAAAACACCACCCCTAATGCAAAGTAAAACATAACACCCCCTAAGTTAACCCAAATTAGACTTACCTTTGCCAAAAAAGCTACCTTAAAAATATATATTAATAAAAACCTGCGAAAGTAAAAAAATATCTAATCTTACCTTTTAAAATAAAAATCATAACATAACATTACTATTAACATAAAAAGACTAGCATAACTATTAAAATAAATAAACATAACATTACCAAAAAAAATATTACTTTAAAAAAAAAATATTACAAAAAAAAGAAACTAACATTACAAAAGATAACAAACACTAACCTAAACTCGAAAATAAAAAAAAAACAAAAAAACAAAAACTTTTCTAAAAGTAAAATACAAATAGCCCTTAAGTGATCAAGCTCGTTTTCTTAAAAAAATACTAAAACTCTCTAACATTACCCCCCCCCAAAAAAAAACAATATAAAAAAGTAATCTAAAAAGTGTCCTGAAATGGGCATTTGGCTGGGCATTGCCCTTTGCCACCCAGACAAAAAAAAAACTTAAAGGGACAGTCTACACTAGATTTTTTTTTGTTTTAAAAGATAGATAATCCCTTTATTACCCATTTATTACCCATTTCCCAGTTTTGTATAACCAACACTGTTATAGAAATATACTTTTTCCCTTGTACCTTATACCTAAGTCTTTGCAGACTGCCCCCTTACTTCAGTTATTTTGATAGACTTGCATTTAGCCAATCAGTGCCCTCTCATTTGTAACACCACTGGCATGGTCACAATGCTATCAGTATGGCACACATGAAATAATGCCATCTAGCTGTTAATAACTTCCAAATGCTTTGAAAAAAGGGGTGGCCTCAAGGGCTTAGAAATTAGCATATGACCCTACCTAGGTTTAGCTTTCAACAAAGAAAACCAAGATAACAAAGAAAATTTGATGATAAAAGTGAATTGGAATGTTCTTTAAAATTGCATTCCCTATCTGAATCGTGAAAGTTTAATTTTGACTAGACTGTCCCTTTAATCTTAAAAAAAACACTAAAGCCCAAGATGGTACTCACCATAAAGGATGATGGCAGCGTTCTATCTTCACCCCATGCAGTGGTGCTTCTTCATCTCTGTGGTGGTCCATCTTCTTATCGTCATCCCAATGGCAGCGGTCGTGTCATAAAATTAAAGCTTTCATTCTATTGGCTGATTTGAATTTGAACATGCAAATCAGCAAATAGGAATGCAAGGGTACCCCTATATAAAAGGGGTACCTCGCATTCCAAATTCAATGTATGGCTGGAGACCGCATGAAGAGGTTCAAGCTCTGAAGATGAAGACCACCTCTTTCACCACCTCCACCGGAATGAAGTTAAGAAGATGGTCCGCCACCGGGATGAAGGACAACCAAGGGGATAAAGATTGAGCGCCGCCATCATCATCTTTGGTGAGTACCACTTTGGGCTTTGTGTTAGGTTTATTTGCGTGTGTTTTTTTTAAAATTAAGGTTTTTTTTATTATCTCGGCAGCAAAAGAACACTTTTTAGATTAGTTTTTTTTAGATAGTTTTTTTGGGGGGTGGGGGGGTAATGTTAGAGAGATTGATCACTTTTGGGCAATGCCTTACAAAAGGTCCTTTTAAGAGCTCTTTGTAGTTTAGTTTTAGAATGGGTTTTCATTTTTGTTTTTTGGGGGTATTTTTTTTATTTAGGGGTTTTTGAATCAGCATAATCCTTTTTTTTATTTTTGGTAATTTCTTTGTTATTTCTTGTAAGGTTAGTGTTTGTTATTTTTTATAATGTTAGGTTTTAGTTTTATTTGTAATGTTAGGTTCAGGTTTCATACCACTCTGGCAAGTTTGAGCATATTATCTCTTTAGAAGATAGTATTGGATGAACAAATTGCTACACTACATCAAATTGAAACACTTAAAGGGACACTGTACCCAATTTTTTTCTTTCATGATTCAGATAGAGCATGCAATTTTAAGCATCTTTCTAATTTACTCCTATTGTCATATTTTCTTTATTCACTTGGTATTTTTATTTGAAAAGCAAGAATTTAAGTTTAGATGCTGGCCCATTTTTGGTGAACAACCTGGGTTGTCCTTGCTGATTGGACAACACCAATAAACAAGTGCTGTCCATGGTACTGAACCACAAATTGGCTGGCTCCTTAGCTTAGATGTCTTCTTTTTCAAATAAAGAAAGCAAGAGAACGAAGAAAAATTGATAATAGGAGTAAATTAGAAAGTTGCTTAAAATTGCTTGCTCTATATGAATCACAAAAGAAAAAATTTGGGTTCAGTGTCCCTTTAAGGGAAATAGATACAACTGAACAGGCTCTTCATTGGTTCTAGCAGTGGGCACTGAATTGATTAAGATGGGGATATTCAGGGAAGTAGATGGGTCACAGAATGGGAAGCAGTAGTAAGAGAAAAAGACCAGTTCTGAGCTTGTACATAAATAGGTTTGACAGACTGATTGAAGATGTTAAGGATATCTTTTCAGGTGTGGTAATGTCAGAAAGGGCTGTTTTGCCAGACAATCCTGTGAACATCAAAAGATAAAAATCCAGACAACCCCTATTAGAGGCTAAAAAGTGAGGAAGCCAATGTAGGTATAAAAAGTAACCACTTTATTTGTATCCATTAAAAACGTCAGACTTCTTAGGGACAAAAAGTGGTAAAAGAAGGTTTGACCGTTTCGTTAACTCAGATTTCTTATGATATTACACACCTGATAGTACTGGTTGGAGTAAGCTGTTACAAACAATGTTTTTTTCTTGGTCTGAATAGAATCGTTGGCTTTATCCACACACCCCTTTTTAGGGGCTAATAGCTGTCCCCTCTCAATCTGCTTGACCTAATTGAAGGCTCTACTAATCATCTTGCTTCCAGTCATTCAGTAAGTGTCTGGATCTCTCTCTCCTGAAGTCCCCCTCCAAGGTACAGTTCCTTTTGACACGTAAGAACTGTCCTTTGGTGATCCCCTTAAAAACATGCCAAGGATGACTACTGCCAGCATGTAAAAGGGAATTCCCTGAGATGGGCTTCCAATAGAGAGAGGAGACAATCCTCCTTTTTAGATAGTCGGAGGTCAGTGTGAATGGTGGTCTTATGCCATTCATAGGTAAATCTTAATCCAACTTGGTTGGTGTTAAGATAGGTGACAAAATCCTGAGCGTCTGATGAACCTGAGGACCAGATAATTAGGAGGTCGTCAATAAACCTCATATACCTGATAAGGTCTGTGGAATAGATGTTTCTATCCCCATTGACTTGGAACCGCTCCCACCACCCCCAAAAAAAGGTTACCATAGGAGGGGGCAAATTTAGCCCCCATCGCAGTTCCATGTCTCTTGAGATAGTAATTATCTGAAAATTTGAAAAAATTATTTTTCAAAAGTAACTCAATGACCCTGAGGATATATTTCTTATATTCATCTGAGAAGTCTGTGTACATATCCATGAAGAACTTTACAGCTTCAATTCCGAATTCATGGGGTATCTTGGAGTACAGGGAGACGACATCAATCATCATCCCACTGTACTCCTGTTCCCATACAATCCCTTCCAATTTGGACAGTGTGTGAGTAGTGTCCATCAAATACTTGGTAATTTTTGTACCAATTGCTGCAAGAATTGATCAACCCATCGGGACAGGAGTTCTAGAAGTGAACCTAAACCTGCCACAATTGTTCTAATCTATCAATGATGCCCATCTCCAAATCATCATCCAGAAGGTCCTTCAGTAGATTTTTATATTGTACAGTAGGATCTTTACTGAGTGGCATATAGGCTTCTAGGTCACTCAACTGTCTCAGGGCTTCTCATATATAGTTACATTTGTCCATGATAACCACACTACCCCCTTTGTCTGATTGCCTAATAACAATTTGTTCATTATTTTGCAAATTTGTCATAGCTTCTCTTTCTCTCCTAGACAAATTAGAGGGACCTCCCTGTTCAGATTCAGAAAGTGTGGTAAGGTCCTCCACCACTCTCTTATGGAACAACTTCAGGCTTTCCCCCCTAGCATGTATGGGGTAAAAATTTTGCACAGGACTCTATGACCTCCTTATATGGTGCATTTCTCACTATCTCCATGGGATAAATACTCTAGGTTAGTGAGCACACATATATCAGTAAATGGCATATCATCATAGTTAATTGTGGATAATGGCCCAGTCTGTGTGATGTTCTCCATGGACTCATTACTTGAAAAGTATTTCCTTAGTGTTAGGTCCCTCACAAGCCTATTCACATCCAATATGGTTTGGAATAAGTAAAAATTTTGTGAGGGAACGAACCCCAGGCCATAATTAAGTACCCTTCTCTCATGGTCTGTAATATGATATGAAGATAAATTAATTACAGTATTGTCAGTTACTGATACTTGTGTCTCTGCACACTCCTGTTGCCTCTCACTGGGTATCTCTGTTGTTCGTTGTCCACTATCTGTGGTACCTGTGCTAAGCCTCTCCTCCTACCTCTCGGTTGCCTGGGGGACCAGTGAAAAACTTGAGTGTTGGAGTCAGTGTGAGAATTAATATGTACCTGAGAATTCTCCTGTGTGTTCATGTGGTAGTGTGATCTGCCTCGTCCCTGGTGCCTACCCCTCTTCGGTATAGCCCCTGAGTTCCTTTGTTCTTTTAATATGCCTTTTATTTGAGGAGCAATCTCCACACCCCCCATTACATCCTGTGTGGATGATGGACATGCTTCATCTGGTTCAGAGCCGGAGCAACCATCAGTCTCAAAACTTGAGGCAAATCATTCCTCATCTGTTAACTCTGAGTCAGAAAAAGCTACCCTCTTCATGGCTACCTCTTTCTGGGGCCTAGCTCCCCCATTCCGCTCTTTGCCCTTCTTGCCACCATGTGCTGAAGTTTGATCATTCAGACTTTTAGCCTGTCGATTAGACCAGGATTTACCTCTTTGGCGACAACGCCAGATGTATACTGCACCTTTGGTATAATCCTTTTGGTCCCTAATACATTTTGAATGTTTAGTCTGAATGATCAACTTTCTAGATTCTTCCATGGTTGTTTTCAAAATACCATCAAACTGAGGATAAACCTCACATTGTTTATATTTATTCATTTATTTATGTGAACAGTTTTCCAGTAATGGAAGCATGGCATATACGTCTGGGCCCAAGACAGAGGCTGCTTGTAGGTAACGCATTGATAAGGAAGGTGCATAGTAGACTTGTACAGCAGTGAATCATTTGTTTCAGATTATTCATTCATAATATTCTGAAAATATTTGTTTTCTGCAATATTCCGTGTTGGTTTTTGTTTAAACCAAATTAATACTGAATATCCGGTAACTATAACATATATAATGCTGCTTCACTTGGCACAGTGTCACCTGTAGGCTTATACTTACCTATAGCATGCAGAGAAGCTGCGTTAATCTGACACACTTCTTCACAGAGTGCAGTGCGCTAAAAGAAGAATTAGTGCGTAGGATCCCAGAGTCTACGCTAAAGCACCTTCTTATTTAGCACAGGCCCCAGGATCTAGTCGCATCAAATCCTCCTTTTAGCGCAACCCTGTACTCCATGAAGAAATCGGATTAGCGTTGCTCCCCGGCATGTATTAGCCTTGAAAAGCTCATTTATAAGATAACAATTATATACTAATGGGTTTTTTTTAGTATATATTCGTTCTTTAAAGTAGTTAGTGCATTTTTTTTTGGATAACGAAAAAAATGCACATATTTAGAAGAAGTTAATTTGTCATTCAGGTCCCTTATATAGAAAAGTTTGCGTTCTTCTAGGGGCTCATGTTAGGCATATTGTGGAGCATATTGATAAATATATTGACTGACAAGTGAGAGAGATAGAAGGAGATGGGGTGTCCAAAACAATACTTAAAAAGATATTAAACCCAAAATTTTTCTTTCATGATTCAGCTAGAGCATGCAATGTTAAAGGGATTGTAAAGTCCAAATTAAACTTTCATGATTCAGAAACCTATTAACCCCTAAATCACCAGCCCCCCACATCGCAACAACCTAAATTAAGCTATATTAATCCCTAAACCTAACCCTAACATAACCCTAAGGCTAACCCTAACGTAACCACCTAACTTTAACATAATTAAAATATAGCTAAATTAAAATTGCAATTATTAACTACATAATTCCTATTTAAAACTAAATACATACTTACCTGTGAAATAAGCTAGCTACAATATAACTAATAGTTATATTGTAGCTAGCTTAGGTTTTATTTTTATTTGACAGGTAAGTTTGTATTTATTTTAACTAGGTAGACTAGTTAGTAAATAGTTATTATTTACTAACTACCTAGTTAAAATAAATACAAACGTACCTGTTAAATAAAACCTAAGCTGCCCTACACTAAAACCTAACATTACAAAAAAAAAAAAACACTAAAATTATAAAAAATAACAAACACAATTATACAAAACAATAACAATTATTCCTATTCTAATACCCTTTAAAAAAAAAAAAACAACACCCCAAAATAAAAAAACAACTAATCTATAATAAACTACCAAGGGCCCTTAAAATGGCCTTTTGGGGGCCCTTAAAAGCCTAAAGTTAACAGCTCTTTTGCTATAAAACAAACACCCCCTAACAGTATACAAACCCCCAATCCCCAAACCCACAAAATAAAAATAAAGTAAAACCTCTACCCATTGCCCTGAAAAGGACATTTGTATGGGCATTGCCCTTTAAATGGCATTTAGCTCTTTTTCTGCCCAAGCCCTAATCTAAAAATATAAACCCACCCGAAAACGAAAAAAATACATTACACACAATAACAAACAAATTATCAAAAATAATAAAAATTATTCCTATTCTAATACACATTTAAAAAAAAAACACCCCAAAAAAAACCTAATCTAGAATAAACTACCAAAAGCCCTTAAAAGAGCATTTTGTAGGGCCTTGCCCTAAGTTAATCAGCTCTTTTACCTGAAAAACAAATTACAAAGACCCACTAACATTAAAAAACCCCACCTCCCCAAACCCACAAAATAAAAAAAACTATCTAAAGAACCTAATCTACCCATTGCCCTGAAAAGGGCATTTGTATGGGCATTTCCCTTATAAGGGCATTTAGCTCTTTTGCTGCCCAAACCCTAATCTAAAAGAAAAACCACCCAAAAAACCCTTAAAAAACCTAACACTAACCCCCGACGATCCACTTACAGTTTTTGAAGTGCCGATTGAACTATCTTCATCCAGGCGGCGAGAAGTCTTCATCCAAGCGGCCTTTTCTATCTTCATCCAGGCGGCAAAGTCCTCATCCAGGCGATGAGAAGTCAGTTTTAACACTGAAATGGCCATGTTTTCAGCATTAAAACACAAACGCAAACAGGTGTAACATTTTTGGTGTTTAATATCCCTTTAAGCAACTTCTAATTTACTCCTAGTATCAATATCTTTTCATTCTCTTGTTCTCTTTATTTGGAAAAAACAGGAATGTAAGCTAAGGAGCCAGTCCATTTTTGGTTGAGAACCCTGGGTAGCGAATGCTGATTGGTGGCTATTTAGAAATGTGGGTTTTATATCCCTTTAAGGAAGATAAGTAAGAATTAATGCTTAAAGCAAGGATCTCCAAAGTAGTATTTTCTTAGATAGATAATGCAATTTTAAGTACATTTCTCATTTACTCCTATTATCAATTTTTCTTCGTTCTCTTGATATCATTATTCGAAAAAGCAGGAATGTAAGCTTATGATCCGGCCCATTTTTGGTTAAGTACCTGGGTAGCACTTGCTTATTGGTGGCTACATGTTTAGGCACTTGTAGATCCCTTGCAATATGTTTCTTAGCAAAATTAACCTTTTTAGAACATAGTCCCTTTTTTCATAACACAATTGCTGCTGGCAAATCTTTAAATTCCCTATACTGCTCTGATAATAACAATAAACAGCCATGTTTTCAACATATAAACTGCTAGACAGACAGAAAAGCTGTTTTTTGTATGATGTTAGTAATGTGAGCTAAATCCCAATTGCCTACATTGCTTATTTATAAGCCTTTCTATAGCCTGTCACTGCATTTGTGTGAAGTAATTGGCAGCTACAGGGTTATTCGTACTCAGTAATAAAATGGTTGTATATATCTCTGTTTATTCTCTCACTGTAAACATATTATGTAAAACCGGTGACACAATAAATGATGCAGATTATCTATCTTTCTCTGGCTTGACAAAGGATTTGATGTGTTGAATAAACAGATGCAAAGCCCAATCAATCAATCACTGTGCTTCACCTTCCATGTGATAGATTGCTCAGCAATTCTCCTTGGGTTAAACACACCAGGCTCATTACTACGAACTAAAACACTAATTACATCTTTGTATAAGCAGGGCAAGGGATGTATATTTGGCAGGAATGATTACTGTTGTGCATGTGAAGATATATAGATCAAAAAGGATAAAACCGAAGGAACTGTAGAAGAGGACAAATAACTAAATACTGTCTGCAACAGAAAAACAGGCCTTAAAGGGGCATTACCTACTCTTGCTCTTCTGCAATGGCTTTCAGTTTGAGGTTATCTGAACTAGAACACAGGTGAAATAATCAGCTGATTAGTAAACATGGTACCTGCTTTCATCCAAGGTAATCCAGAAAACCTGGCCCGTTGGGGAGGCCTGAGGATCGGTTTCAAAACCAGTGCTCTTCTGTTAAAAAAAATTGTGTTTGTTCCATCCTCCCTAGTGAGGCCAAAAACCGATTCTGTATCTTAGGTTTTCTACAAAATTCTGTAAATTGCCTAACATTGCAGCAATTCAAAGAACATCTAGGGTACAGACTATGAGTGAGATTACATAGGCGGCGTAAATTTCAGCGCAACAGCTGAAACCCATGTCACCCGTAAGTTTATCTCACCTTATGTGAATCACATAAACCGTGCCGGCAGATCAGATACTGCCGTAAGTTGGATTAACCGGTAACGTTAAAAACAAAAAAATGTTTAATCACACGTAAAAGTCTAACCCAGCTCCCAAAAATGAACCTGACACGTCAAAACCCCTATATCCGCCATCCCCCCACATCGCAACTAATAAGAAATGTATTAACCTCTAAACCACCATCCCCCCACAATGCAATATACCTAATAAAGTGATTAACCCCTAATCTGCCAACCCCCAAGGCACAAACTACCTAATAAATGTGTAAATCCCTATTCCGCCATCCCCCTACATTGCAAACTACCTAATTGCCCTATTAACCCCTAATCCGCCAACCCCCCACATCGCAAACTACCTATTAAAACTATTAACCCCTAATCCGCCATCCCCCCACAAAGCAATCTACCTAAGTAACCTATTAACCCCTAAACTGCCAAACCCCCACAACGCAATCTACTTAATTAACATATTAACCCCTAAACCACCATCCCCCCATGACGCAAAATATTAATCTAATCACTAAGCCCCCTAACCTAGCACCCCCTAAATTAACCCCAATTACATAAAATAAAAAATACTATTTTACTAATAAAAAATTACCAAAATAACCAAAAATTACCAAAATAAAAAAATCCTAACTTAAAATTAAAAAAAATTCTAACATTACATTAAAAAAAACCTAAGATAAAATTAAAATAAAAAATCTAAGATGCAAAAAATAAAAAAATCTAAAATAAAAAAAATCCCTAATCTGATTTAAACAGCCAATATGATTTCAGTAGCTCTCATCCTATTGGCTGATGTGAAAATTTCAGCCAATAGGAATGCAAGGTACCCCAATATAAAAGGAGTACCTTGCATTTAATCTACAGTGTGCGGCGGATGATCGTATGAAGAGGACCTCAACGTCGCTGTAGACTGCCACAGCTGCTGTGGAGGACCAGCGCCCCGGATCCGCGCATCGGCAAAGACCGCTCCACACCTCCGGCAAGAAAGAAGATGGTCCCGCGATGGATTAAGATGGAGCCGCCTCGAAGAAGACCTTCACTGCCGGACTTCACGAATGGTGGGTACCTATGTTGGGGTTAGTGTTATTTTTTGTTTTTAATGGGCACTAAAGAGCTGATTGCACTTTTAAGGGTGATTCCCATACAAATGCCCATTTAGGGGCAATGGGTAGTTTAGGATTTTTAGAGTTAGGTCTTTTTTATTTTGGGGGGTTGTGTAGGTGGGGATTTTTACAGTTGGGGGTAATTTGTAGTTTTTAAGTAAAAGAGCTGTTAAATTTAGGGCAATGCCATTTTAAGGTCTATTTGTAATTTAGTCTTAGATTAGGGGGTGTTTTTATTTTGAGGTGGCTTTTTTGTTTTTATAGGGGTATTAGATTAGGCTTACATTTTTTATTTTGGATAATTTTAGATTTTTTGTAATATTCGATTTTTTTATTTTAATTTAATCTTAATATTTTTAAAAAAGTAGCAAAGTTTTTTTATTTTAATTTTAAGTTAGGTATTTTTATTTTGGTAATTTTAATTTAATTTATTAGTAAGAGTCTTTTTTTTACTTTATGTAATTGGGGTTTATTTAGGGGGTGTTAGGTTAGGGGGTTTATTGATTAGATTAATACTTTGCGTTGTGAGGGGTTGGCAGTTAAGCGGTTAATAGTGTTAATAGGTAGATTGCGTTGTGGGGGGTTGGCAGTTTGGGGTTAATAGTGTTAATGGGTAGATTGCATTGTGGGGAGTTGGTGGTTTAGAGGTTAATAGTGTTAATAGGTAGATTGCGTTGTGGGGGGTTGGCGGTTTAGGGGTTAATAGTTTTAATAGGTAGATTGCGTTGTGGGAGTGGCAGTTTAGGGGTTAATTGTGTTATTTTGCCGTTTGGGTGGGTGGCAGATTAGGGGTTAACTACTTTATTAGGTACTTTGCAATCTGGGGGTTGATGCATTTTAATTAGTTATTGTGTTGGGGGCAATGGCGGTTAACAGGTAGATATTGCACATGCTTTAGATGTTTGTTAAAACTTCCAGGGAATGCTCATATACTCAGCACAAGGCTTGCTGCTCTTGCCTATGTGTGGCGAGGTAAAAATGAAGTAAAATTTCTCCATTTTCGGCACGTAAGTCCTTGCCCTGAATATGTGATAACGACTTGCAACGCTGGTTCTATGTTAGTTTATGGGAGTAAAAATAGCGACCGACGGGTGAAATATATGTGCTGCATTTGTATGTATATAGAATGGCTTGAGTAGATGTTGCTAAATAAACATAATATATTTCAGGAAATGCATCAGTATCATGTATCATTGGGATCCTAATAGAAATGGAAGTGCAGAACTTCAATTTCTATTGGCTGCACACTCTAGTGAACCACTTATTATTGTCCCTAATTGGCCACAGCAGAGAAACTAACCTAAGTTACAACATGTCAGCTCCCATTGCTTTAAATACACTTAAAGGGACATTAAACACTTTGAGATGGTAATATAAAATGCTAAATCATATATATCATATATATACATATATATATATATATATATATATATATATATATATATATATATATATATATATATATATACACACAGTATATATATATATATATATATATATATATATATATATATATATATATATTTAAAGGTCTGCAATATACTTTCATTATTTATTTTGTCCCCTTTTCCTGTAATTTAATTCTGAACTTTTCAGTTCCTGTTAAAAATGGAAGTGCAGAACACTGTTATATTCTACACAGCCCTTGGCTGCACACTCTAGTTACCTATAACTGCCCCTAATTGGCGGTAGCAGAGAGAGTAACCTAAGTTACAACATGGCAGCTCCCATTGTTTTATAGACACTAAAACGTTACACTTATTTTGTCAATATTTAAACATCTAATGAAACTTTAAAGAGTACATTTACATGTTATTCTCAGACTAATCTTTTCTTTGAATGCATCATTCTATCTAGCATTTATTTTGTGTTTAATGTCCCTTTAAAAGTGCATATGATGGCATTAGTGTTACAAAATGTATATACTTTACAATGAACATTAACCCTAACAAGTGATAAGAACCACCATACTCAACAAACTGGTGTCTCGGGAGACATTAAAATAATGTGGAAAAAAATATTTAAGTTTTAGGCTAGGGAGGAGCTAACTTTTCGGAAGAGATGAAAAGGAAGACGAGTGACAGCACAAGAGAGGAGTAACAGGTATTACTGAAATAAATAAAAAGAGAGAAGCGCTCATCCTGGAAACGAACATTAGCATAATAGCTTGTTCTATGGCTAGTTACCACCCAAGAAGCAGCCTCTTTTTGCTCAACATGTGCCTTTCACAGAGAAAAACTTTCCTGAAGCATATCAGTCTGATCCTGACTTCACAGTACAGTCCAGCCCCGAAATACCAGGCAATCCTTCTCTGAACGAGAGAAACAGCAAAACCCCAGACGTACGTTTCGGCCTATTGTGGGCCTCGTCAGTGAGGTGCAGCCATATCCCTCTAGGCACACTGAGCAACGGGTCCACGTCTGGATTCCCGCATCACACTTAGGGAGACTTCCCAAAATGTCATAATTTGCATAAATAAAAAGAGAGAAGCGCTCATCCTGGAAACGAACATTAGCATAATAGCTTGTTCTATGGCTAGTTACCACCCAAGAAGCAGCCTCTTTTTGCTCAACATGTGCCTTTCACAGAGAAAAACTTTCCTGAAGCATATCAGTCTGATCCTGACTTCACAGTACAGTCCAGCCCCGAAATACCAGGCAATCCTTCTCTGAACGAGAGAAACAGCAAAACCCCAGACGTACGTTTCGGCCTATTGTGGGCCTCTTCAGTGAGGTGCAGCCATATCCCTCTAGGCACACTGAGCAACGGGTCCACGTCTGGATTCCCGCATCACACTTAGGGAGACTTCCCAAAATGTCATAATTTGCATAAAAAAAAAGAGAGAAGCGCTCATCCTGGAAACGAACATTAGCATAATAGCTTGTTCTATGGCTAGTTACCACCCAAGAAGCAGCCTCTTTTTGCTCAACATGTGCCTTTCACAGAGAAAAACTTTCCTGAAGCATATCAGTCTGATCCTGACTTCACAGTACAGCCCAGCCCCGAAATACCAGGCAATCCTTCTCTGAACGAGAGAAACAGCAAAACCCCAGATGTACGTTTCGGCCTATTGTGGGCCTCGTCAGTGAGGTGCAGCCATATCCCTCTAGGCACACTGAGCAATGGGTCCACGTCTGGATTCCCGCATCACACTTAGGGAGACTTCCCAAAATGTCATAATTTGCATAAATAAAAAGAGAGAAGCGCTCATCCTGGAAACGAACATTAGCATAATAGCTTGTTCTATGGCTAGTTACCACCCAAGAAGCAGCCTCTTTTTGCTCAACATGTGCCTTTCACAGAGAAAAACTTTCCTGAAGCATATCAGTCTGATCCTGACTTCACAGTACAATCCAGCCCCGAAATACCAGGCACTCCTTCTCTGAAGGAGAGAAACAGCAAAACCCCAGACGTACGTTTCAGCCTATTGTGGGCCTCGTCAGTGAGGTGCAGCCATATTCCTCTAGGCACACTGAGCAACGGGTCCACGTCTGGATTCCCGCATCACACTTAGGGAGACTTTCCAAAATGTCATAATTTGCATAAATAAAATGAGAGAAGCGCTCATCCTGGAAACGAACATTAGCATAATAGCTTGTTCTATGGCTAGTTACCACCCAAGAAGCAGCCTCTTTTTGCTCAACATGTGCCTTTCACAGAGAAAAACTTTCCTGAAGCATATCAGTCTGATCCTGACTTCACAGTACAGTCCAGCCCCGAAATACCAGGCAATCCTTCTCTGAACGAGAGAAACAGCAAAACCCCAGACGTACGTTTCAGCCTATTGTGGGCCTCGTCAGTGAGGTGCAGCCATATTCCTCTAGGCACACTGAGCAACGGGTCCACGTCTGGATTCCCGCATAACACTTAGGGTAACTTCCCAAAATGTCAGAATTTGCATAAATAAAAAGAGAGAAGCGCTCAGGTAAGTTTTCTTCTGTGAAAAGCACACTGGTCTAAAAGAGGCTGCTTCCGGGTGGTAAATCGCCATAGAACAAGCCACTGAGCTGTTGTTCGTTCCTGGTAGAGCGCTTCTCTCTTTGTATGCAAGGTATTACTGAAAGCCTGTTACTGAGAACAGAACATTAAAGGGACAGTCTACACCAAAAATGTTCTTATTTAAAAAGATAGATAATACCTTTATTACCCATTCCCCATTTTTGCATAACCAACACAGTTATATTAATATACTTTTTACCTCTGTGATTACCTTGTATCTAATCCTTTGCAGACAGCCTCCATATCTAAGTGCCTTTGACAGACATGCAGTGTAGTCAATCAGTGAAGACTCCTAAATAACTTCACGGGAGTGAGCACAATGTTATCTATATGACAAATGTGAACTAGCACAGTCTAACTTTCAAAATGCTCTGAGCTAGGAGGCAGTTTTCAACTGTTTAGAAATCAGTTTGAACCTAGCTAGGTTTAGCTTTTCAAAAACACCACCAAGGGAACAAAGCAAATTTGATGATAAAAGTAAATTGGAAAGTTGTTTAAAATTGCATGCCCTATCTGAATCATGAAAGTTTAGTTTTGACTCTACTGTACCTTTAAGGAACTGTAGTCAGATAGCTAAGTTAGAGTTAGCATACTATTGCTTAAGCTCTAACAATGTTAAAGAACAATAGCGCTCACATTTTTGCTCTCCACTTGTAATCTAGGTAATAATGTTTACTTATTTGTAGTAAAGAAAAAGAAAAAGAAAACAAACTTAAATTCCATGATTTATTTAGCCAATTTTACAGAATCTTGACCCTAAAAAAAAAATTCTGAGCCCAGAGAGGCTATACGGTAATTTACACTGCAACATTCTACACAGTGATTGCTTGATCAGTGCAGGAGCTCACCTTTCCCTAATTGGCCACAGCAAATTAGATAAACAATGCTGAGAGGCTTTTCAGTAATGTTTCTCGACTGAAAGAAATTCTCATTTTCTTTACAAAATTATTTTTAATTTATTTTACGTCCCTTTAAATAGCCCAGATATAAAAATACCAGCCATGCTAATTGGCATAAATATGCATAAATTATTATCAAATTTGTTTCATTCTCAAAATAGATAGAAAATGCATTGAAAAGCTGGCCATTAGCTAAACAGCTTTTATAGAAAATAGTAGCCAAACCATTCCCAGAGGTAAATAAGTGAGCAGGAAATAACTGACAGATATCCCTACAGTTACAAATGACAAGATTGTGACAAAAAAATGTAAGTAATTGTAAGAGTTATCATTGTGCTTTCATAATAGGTAAAAATGGTTATAGATATATATTAAATATATATATATATATATATATATATATATATATATATATATATATATATATATATATATATATATATATATATATATATATATATATCGGTATATATACAGTATACATATATATATATATATATATATATATATATATATATATATATACTGTATATATATATATATATTTATATATATATATATATATATATATATATCAAAATAAAATGAACATTTTATTATATGTGAAGAACTTTGGAATGTAAAATATGAATAACTACCTTCAGGTTCTGGTTTAGCACTGTAGGTCTAATGCATTGTCAGTTTAAGGTGTTATTTTTTTTTTTTTTTAACGCCCTCCATTGAAGTCTATTGGATGAATGCATTAATACGGTCGCGATATCTGAAGTTAGCATGCATCGGGTTTTGCTCACGCACAAACATTTTACTTTCAACTTGTTATACGCGTGCTAACCCACGTGCGTTAAAAGTTTACTTCTAGTGGTGTTTGCGCGTGAGCGAAAACTGTAAACAGTGCACCACTTGTAATCTGGCCCAAAGTGGTGTGCAAAATAAAATGTACTGGGGGCCACAATGGGGCTTCAACACATAATGCTGGAAAACCCTAAACTCAAGGGCAGTGTTTTTCAATGTCAGTCCTCAGGGCACACCAACAGGCCAGATTTTCAAAACTACCTTGTTTGAGAGGTAACCAAGGTTATTGATTAATTTAATATTTGACCTGTGTTCTTGTTTTAATATCCTCAAAATCTGGCCTTTTAGTGTGCCCTGGAAATTGAGAAGCAGTGCTCAAGTGAATGTTACTGCTCCTTTAATGTTTTCAAATTCATGTTCCTATTCCAGTCTATACTGTGGATCCATGTACCACATTATCCATAAATACTGGTAAGTGGCCACGCAGATATAACAAGTGGAATTACTGTTATAGGAATTGTCACTTTTGTATGATTTTACATTCAGATTAGTTCACTTAAATTTATATTTAATTAAGCAAAAACAATGTGAGCTATTTTTCATAGGAACTTTACAGCACACCTTACTTAATCACATGCGGATATTGATTTTTCACTCCGCTACTCGGCTGTAGAGAAATATTTTAATTAAGGAAACGAGGGGAAAAAAAAGATTTCAGGCCTCAATGAAAAATTTGCTAAGTTAATGAGACATTTTCATTTCTTGTTACAGATCTTGTTAAAAATTAATAAACTAATTAAGCCTTCTCAAATAATATAGGGGAGCATTTCAGCAAAATAGCAAAAAAAGCTCTTGTGGAAACAGAAGCTTGTTTGACAGCATGCCTGAGACTCAAAGTAGATGGATTGAAACGGGCCACAGGTTAAGTAGGGACTTAATTGGGATCCTGCAAGAGATTAATCTCTATATCATAATGCTAGGAGAGTGCTTTTACATTAGTTTCTGCGGTGCATGTTACAGAGAAATGTACAATAGTTTTAAGGGTATAGCTTTTACAGCATTAAAGGGACATTTCAAAGCAAAAATGAAATGTTATAATTTGTCCCATATGACAGTGGAGGGCCCTCTAGTGGGCCTGTAGCAAAATTAAGGGATAGCTGACTTGAAGTCTGGAGTGTTCTAGTGTGTGTATGTTACAATGTTGCAAGTGGGTGGGCGGGTGTACCTCTTGCCTTTATAGGGTCCTTTTGCAGTGGATCCGGCCTCTTCCTGCTTCCAGACTTCAAGGAGAGTTTTCCCCGCCCGCCCGCCCGTCCCTGGAAGAAGGTATGTGGCGGCAAGAAGGTATCGTTAGGTGTGTCCCCAGCAGGGGTAGGTTTAGTTGAACCAGCCTCATAAGCCTGGGATTGTAAGATAGTCATCCACCTCTCACAGGCGTGTTGTACGACTCAGTTGTAGGGGTCGCTTACTGGGTTGGCTGAATTATGTCCTAGCTGGCGGACGGGCAAGGCCCTGGGAGCAGGCACGGAGAGAGCAGAGTGACGGCCCGAACACAGGGAGAGGTGTCGCCCACTAAGTGCCGGCTTAGGGGTTCCTCTCCCTTTAAAGAGCTGCAGGCCGAAGAGCTCTCCATAACAAATCTCTCTCTCTGTGACAATGAGCGTGCACAACCCTGTGCATGCTGCAAACATCGGAGGGGCCTTGACCGTCAATCAGTAGGGGTTAGATTGGTTAGAAGATGCCGCCACCAGCTGGAAGGAACTTGCTACAAGTTCAGTTATAAGTTATTAAAGAGCTGTCTAATATTGGACAATATTAGACAGCATTATATATGTTTATATAATAAACGTGACCGTGACTGGTCTTTTCCCCAAGCAGTGGTGTTGTGTATTTATTATAAGTTATGTTAGAGTAAGTAGGACGTAATAGGAGGTGGAGCAAGCTCTTATGTGGGCCTTGCTGCTTTGTAGATGCCCCACTCTCTCTTAATATGGGTAACAATAAGAAAGCTGTTACAGTCTGACAATTATGTATAGCAAAAGTACATGTTTTGTCTGGCTTTTAAGCAGAGGTGCTACAGGACAAGAGATCTGGTGTATTATGGCTACCTAGCTGACAGAGGTCTAACTGATGTGGGCTACTCTACCTTTACATGCCTGGGCGAATTTTTTGGTCCCAGTCCAGTCCTGCTAACACATATACACAGACACCAACACAGATACAAAGAGATTCTAACAAAGAGACACACACAACATATGCACACAGATGTACACAAACACATAGAAAGACAAACACACACTAAAATGTACAGACAGACACACAGTTACATTAACACACACACTAACATATACACACAGACATACTAACACAAACACAGGTTTAGGAGGTGGCTTCCCGGGGTGGAAAATTTCACCTGCACATCAGTCCCAAACTGCAGACTTACATGCAGGTGAAGTTTTCCACCCCAGGAGGCCACCTCCTAAACTTGTGTCTGTGTTAGTGTGTCTAGAAGAGGGAAGTAAATTGGGCATAGGTAGAGAGGGTAGATGTGGAGGTAAAAGGAGGTAAAAGGAGAGGGAGGTAAATGGGGGCCAATGAAAGAATGGTAGAGGGGGCCTAGGGAAAGGGTGGTAGAGGGGTAGATGGGTACAGGGAGAGGGGGTAGAATAGGCACAGGAAGAGGGGGTAGATGGGATAGATGGAGCACAGAGAGTGGGGTAGATACATGGGGTAATAGAGTGGGCATAACCAACTGTTATTGTGTCCTCAAGGCCTAGCCCAACTGTCGCAGCTAGAGCTCAAGGACACAGAGCCGGGGACACAGCATACACTCCCGCATCCAGCAGTACCAGACTTTGGGGACACAGAATGACCCACAGTAAGCTGTAGACCCCTTGCCAGCCACCCCCCACCCCGTGCACCTTCTTGACCTGATTATTCTTCAGCTGGGTGAACTAATAGGCCAGCAGCTATGTGGCATTCCTCCTTTGTGCAGCCACTTTATAGTTATGTGCCCCTGGAAGTGGGTGATGTACCTCTCACATGCAGTTCTCCCACCTGGGAGGCAGTGGCAGACCTTATGAAAAGAGGGCCCTTGTGAAAGATTTTTTTTTGGGCCACCCCCAAAAAAACAAACACTCACATACACCACACACACACTCATACATGAGGCTGACTGGCAACTTTTTGCCCAGAGGGCAAGTACAACCCAGAGGCCCATGGTGCAGCAACTCGACCCCCTGCCCATATCCTTCCCGCGCCTGCCTGCCTACATAATTTTAGTTTACATTAAGTATATATATATATATATATATATATATATATATATATATATTAATGGTCCTATTCTGACTTAGATGAGGAAAATGTTCTATCTCTATATACAGGCTCTTGAATATTGATGCCTGTGGGAGATACATACTTGTGTGCATGGCTTATGATGGCTGCAGAGTGCTGCATGCATACTTTAAAGGATCCATCCCAAAACAAAACCTTTTTAGAGCAAATCTAATTTACATTACTGGTGGATGTGATGTTTTTGCTCACCAGACACTGCGTGATCACTGGCACCAGCCTTGTCTCTCGGCCTCAGCTTGCTGCTTTCCTCTCAGCTCTAACTTTTCCCGCACACACAGCTGCATAGGATGCTGCTGGGACTCTGGGTTGGAGGAAGTGATGAGTGTCAGGGAGCGCTGAGCGGGAGATCACAGTGTCATGTGAGGCCCGGTCCTGTTCATGATTCATTCCCACCCACTGACCCCCAGCTGGCCGAATCAATTATCAGATAATAGCAGCAGCCAGCAAGCACTTGTCTCTCTCTCTCTAATTACAAGATACAGCAACTGTAAAACTTAAGTTGATGCTCAGTCTCAAGGCCGCTGTATGCAAGTACTGTCCCCTGCTCAGTCACTCACGGGTGCCCTGTCTTAATAAGGTGGTGCAGCGGCGGCCCTTTTTACACTGTTTCAGAGACACACTCATAAGCACATATTCTTATGTATAGACACACATTTACTCACTCATACACTCAGACATGCACACATAACACACACCCATACTCATTCATACACAAACTTACTCAAACACACACTTATATACATATATATATATATATATATATATATATATACACATACACACATAAATACATATACACACACAATCATATACTGTACATAGTCAAGTAAAAGAACACTCATGAGGCCTAGGCATATTAACAAATAAATGCACATGTATACACACATATATAGACATGTATACATACATACATTTAGACCTTTATATACATATGGCTTTAAATACTGTATATATATTATATATATATTATGTTTATTTTTATTTTTTTTATTTTTTTCTTGAGTGGGGCTGCAGACACAATAAATATCCAGATACAGCATTTACTTAACTGGACTGAGTATGTTCCTTCAGCACAATCTCTAGCTGTTACTGGAGAGATGAAAGTCTGAGGGCCAAGTTACTACACAGTAAAAAAAGCTGAGATTTCATGAATCTCTGCCTTAGAAACAGATCTCTAACTGCCACATTTTACTGTGCTATGTCAATTTATACTATGTAATTTATACTATGGTTTTTACAACTAGCCTAATAAAACTTCAAGCAAACGACAAGTGCCAGCTCTCAAGCATCCTTTGGTACCACCATCTCCAGGATTAGTTAGTAAAAATTCACAGTTAAATGCCATGCCCTTGACTTTGTATGTAAATTCAATATTCATGTATATTTAATCTATTTTACATTTATATACTATATTGCATTTGTTATCAGATTCTCCTTCTCTGCTTTTAGGGATCAGAACAATGCAGCAATCACCAAAGAGGTGGTTAAATAAACGGTTAAAATAAGCCCTGACCAGGGACCGACTGGCCTACCAGGATACCAGGAGATTTCCTGGTGGGCTGCAGCAGCTGAGGCTGGAAAGCTACAATTGAAAGGAGTGATTAATGGATGCAATTGAGTTGTAGGGCTGCTATATTACATCAATCTGACATTTGTATTTAATACAAAAGTAATATCATTTAATTCTGAAAAGATATTGGGGAAGGAGTGTCCCAGTAATCCCCTTTGAGAGAAATGCATTCTATCGGCTCAACGGAAAATATGGCTGGTCTTCATATTTTTCCAGGGCTGCTTTTTATTCCCAGTCCAGCTCTGGCCCTGACCTATTTTAAACTGTAGGTTGTGAGGCTGGGAGCACGAATCCAGAACATCTGCACACAACACAGGATTCCATAGCAATAGAGTAGAGACCTTAGTGGAGAAACAAAAGCCCTCTGCTTTTCTTTCTGACTGCACAGCATCTCACTAGCAGCCTCAAGTGACAGACTGACAGCACCCAGCTCAGAAGGAGAAGGGAGAGGAGGCTGGCACTAGAAAGAGTGAAGACTCAGTATTAGAATATTCAGAAGTTCCGGTTAGCAACTGGTGGGTGGGGTCACTATACTTTAAGCAGTTAACTAATCCAGCTGGAAGGGAAAAGAAATAGACAAAAAGCAAAAGGCCCTGATTTTGTTCATAGAGGCCACCCTGGCCCCCACAGCTCAGTCTGCCCCTGGTATTCACTGCTAATATAGTATTCAGGAGATCATTAGATCAGAGCTTCCTAACTCACCTTCAGCTTACTGCTCTTATAGAATCAAAGGATAAGTACTGGACTCATGGCATACCATGTGATGACAGTGTCACCCCCAGGAGCGTGTCAGACATGTGTATTCTGCGCCCCCACCCCCAGTAACACCACTGCATCGGGTTTCACTTGCACGCTAACTTTTTTTTTTTAACTTGTAATATGAGCGCTGTTAGTGAGCAAGCAAAACATTTTGTTGACCCTATGTATGCTGCTCTTGCTGAACACACCTGTGATGAGGTGATTGCTGTTTCTGAGCACTCTGAAGTTGTAACAGGTAAGTCAAATCTATTGTTACCTGCTTTTTCAAGTAACAAAACACAGGTAAAAACTGCAGATTTGTTTTTTGAGGAAATGGCTGTTAGTGGGTGACTCCATTTTGAGGAATGTGTATTTGGGTAAAAGTAAAGGAGAAGGTTAGATGTCTTCAGGAACTACTGCTCACAGTGATATGAATCCTATTTTGAGAATTGTTAGGGCAGTACGAAAGGAAAGTGAGTTAGATATGATTGTCCATCTAGGAACAACTCTGGCTAGTGATGTTGCTGCTGTTCAGAAAGAGCTTTGTGACCTAGGCAATAATTTAGAGAATGTGGCCAAGAAGTAGGAAAGATGGAGCGGATAATAACATTTAATTATTGGTTAAATAAGTGGTGCAGGGAAAGATTATTTGGTTTTACTGGCCATTATAGCTCTGTTTGGCAAGATACTAGGTTATTTAAAGGGACACTATACCTAAACATTTTCTTTCATGATTAAGGTAGAGAATATAATTTTAAACAACATTCCAATTTACTTCTATTACCTAATTTGCTTTATTATTTAGATATACTTTAATGAAGAAATAGCAATGCACACAGTGAACCAATCACAGGAGGCATCTATGTCCAGCTACCAATCAGCAGCTACTAAGCATATCTAGATATGCTTTTCAGCAAATAATATCAAGAGAATGAAGCAAAATAGATAATAGAAGTAAATTAGAAAGTAGTTTATAATTGTATGCTCTTTCTAAATCATGAAAGAAAAAATGTGGGTTTCATGTCACTTTAAGAGAGATGGCTTGCATTTGGATGTTAAAGGAAAAGATTATCTGGGAGAGGAGTTCAAATGCTTTATAAGAAGTCATGTAACCTATTAAAGAGGGGGTAGCATTAATATATCCACCTGACCCCACAGCATGCCAAAAAAGTTAATCCAAGTTACAGTTCAAGAAATTCTACAGAAAAAGATCTTCATGCCATGAGCACAAATGCTTGCAGCTTCGGAAATAAATTACCTGAACTTACTTCAATAATGAATAAAGAAAACTTTGATTTAGTAGCTATAGCAGAATCATGGTACAATTATTCTCATGACTGGGACATAGTCTTACCTGGATACACGTTATTTAAAAAGAACAGAGTAGAAAAGAAAGGTGGAGGAGTTGTTCTGTATGTAAAATAAAATATAAGGTTTATTGAAATTGTAGGAACCAATGATGGGTAACTTTGGAAACTAGGGATAAAAATGTGTTGAGAATAGGGGTTGTCTATAGGCCTCCAATGCAGGATGAAAGACTGGACAATCTGTTGTTAGAAGAAATAACCAAAATGGCCATGAAGGGTAAGGTTATAGTAAAGGGGGACTTTGATTTGCCAGATATAGAGGCCCATTTATCAATCTCCGTATGGAGCTTGTGGGCTGCTCCATAACCCTGTCCGCCTGCTCTGAGCAGGCGGACAGGAATCGCCACAATTCAGCCCGATTGAGTACGATCGGGTTGATTAACACCTCCCTGCTGGCGGCCGTAAGTCTGCAGGGGGCGGGGCAGCACCAGCAGCTCTTGTGAGCTGCAGTTGCAATGCTGAATACGGAGAGCGTATTGCTCTCTGCATTCTGCAAGGTCTTGCGGACGTGATCTGCACTGTGTGATCAGGTCCGCAAGACCGTTGTTAAATAGACCTCATAGACTGGAAGATTGCCTCTGTTATATGAGCTAGAAGCAGGTGCAAACATATACATTTTAGACATATATATGTATGTATCTCTATATTAAAGCCCTTTGCCTGAGTTTTTTTAACATGTAAGACTTTATATCTTTAATGGGCCATGATACCCAAATGTTGAAACACTTGAAAGTGAAGCAGCATAGCTGTAAAAAGCTGACTAGAAAATATCACCTGAACATCTCTATGTAAAAATAAAAGATATTTTACCTCAAAAGTTCCTCAGTAGCCACATCCCATTGTAAAGGACTTCTAAGCAGCAAATCAGTATGTCTGTCCCGGGACAGCTAAGGGAGTGAGCTTACTTGCACACTTATCCTATTTCCCTATTCAGTTTAAGGAAGTTTACCATGAAATCTCATGAGAGTTAAGTCAAAACTCATGAGATCACAGTAAAACAGTTCATGACCTCAGCACTGCTGATGCTGATTTGCTGCTGTTCATTTCTTCATATATTTTTTTTTTTGTTACCTGCAGCTGGGCAGAACTTACTCTGCTGAGCTGAGGAAATTGTGAGGTAAAATATCTTCCTTTTTTACATAGAGATGTTCAGGTGATATTTTCCTGTTAGCTATTTACAGTTATACTGCATCCGTTTCAAGTGATTTAGCATATGATTATTATGTCCCTTTAAGCGCTTATAATTTTTGTGTGCAATATTTATTTATTTTTTTACTAATTTTTTCAGATGGTGTTATTATGAGTTTAAGTGCGCTTTGTAGTGTATTTTTGATGTGTTTTGTGACACTTTTTTTTCCTTCACGTAAAAATTAACAAGAGCTCTAAGGATGCGTTAATCATTCTAGCATACATTGTAACTGCGCTCAAGCAATCAAATTTACTTTCAAGTTGTAATATGAGCATAAAACCCAATGAGCACAAACACCAGCGATAAACCCCTACACTCGTAATCTGGCTCAATATGTGTGTGTGTGTGTATGTATTTTTAAATATCTATGTACTATATATATATATATATATATATATATATATATTATGTATGAGTGTGTGTATATATGAAGGAAGGCTGATGTAGGAGGAGTCTTACCGTATATCTACCTGTACTCACCCCATTCGCCTTGTCAGCGTTACTGTTGCTTTGCCTACAGATTTGAGGTTGGTCAATTAGATTCGAACCACATCCTATCCTTTATGCATCAGTCGTTTGATTCAAATCAGTCGTTACTTGGCAGTTAGTATGTTACTATTATTTCTTTTACTAGTTATGTTAACCTCTTCGACTGCTTTCGATAGCTTCGCACATTTCCATTGCATATCTGCATTCATACACATTTGTTTTTTTATTCCTCGAAATTGCTAATCCAGTCATTATACTTCAAATACATATGATGGGCACTTTATCATATACTTATTTATACTTATATATATTTATATATACTTATTTTATTTGCTTCTTGTTTGGGGTGAATCTGTCACTTTGCTCTTATTCGAAAATATTTGATGTTGGCTAGTATATTTGTAACATTTTGTTACCATGTTCTATCGGATCCGTTCGGTAGTTACGAAAGGTTTCGTATGGTACCATTTAGCTTATATGTTGTTAGACACTGTGATAGACACTGTGAGTGCTATCTATATTGTTGTACAGTGTCTTGTTTAGATTAGTTTGCAGTTGATATGCCCTATTTTATGTTTTAGGTCTGGATTTTATTCCGGTCCACATCTAATTATTTATGTTTCATTCCTTGCTTCGAATCGGTCGTTACTAACGTTAGCATTAATATATCCACCTGCCCCCCACAGCATGCCAAAAAAGTTAATCCAAGTTACAGTTCAAGAAATTCTACAGAAAATGATCTTCATGCAATGAACACAAATGCTTGCAGCTTCGGAAATAAATTACCTGAACTTACTTCATTAATGAATAAAGAAAACTTTGTTTTAGTAGCTATAGCAGAATCATGGTACAATTATTCTCATGACTGGGACATAGTCTTACCTGGATACATGTTACTTAAAAAGAACAGAGTAGAAAAGAAAGGTGGAGGAGTTCTGTATGTAAAATAAAATATAAGGTTTATTGAAATTGTAGCAACTAATGATGGGTAACTTTGGAAACTAGGGATAAAAATGTGTTGAGAATAGGGGTTGTCTATAGGCCTCCAATGCAGGATGAAAGACTGGACAATCTGTTGTTAGAAGAAATAACCAAAATGGCCATGAAGGGTAAGGTTATAGTAAAGGGGAACTTTGATTTGCCAGATATAGAGGCCCATTTATCAAGCTCCTTTATCAGACTCGCCAGAAACAACAGTTATGAAGCAGCGGTCTAATGACCGCTGCTCCATAACCCTGTCCGTCTGCTCTGAGCAGGCGGACAGGAATCGCCACAATTCAACCCAATCGAGTACGATCGGGTTGATTGACACCTCCCTGCTGGTGGCCGCAAGTCTGCAGGGGGCGGCACTGCACCAGCAGCTCTTGTGAGCTGCAGTTGCAATGCTGAATACGGAGAGCGTATTGCTCTCTGCATTCTGCAAGGTCTTGCGGACGTGATCTGCACTGTGTGATCAGGTCCGCAAGACCGTTGTTAAATAGACCTCATAGACTGGAAGATTGCCTCTGTTATATGAGCTAGAAGCAGGTGCAAACATATACATTTTAGACATATATATGTATGTATCTCTATATTAAAGCCCTTTGCCTGAGTTTTTTTAACATGTAAGACTTCATATCTTTAATGGGCCATGATACCCAAATGTTGAAACACTTGAAAGTGAAGCAGCATAGCTGTAAAAAGCTGACTAGAAAATATCACCTGAACATCTCTATGTAAAAATAAAAGATATTTTACCTCAAAAGTTCCTCAGTAGCCACATCCCATTGTAAAGGACTTCTAAGCAGCAAATCAGTATGTCTGTCCCGGGACAGCTAAGGGAGTGAGCTTACTTGCACACTTATCCTATTTCCCTATTCAGTTTAAGGAAGTTTACCATGAAATCTCATGAGAGTTAAGTCAAAACTCATGAGATCACAGTAAAACAGTTCATGACCTCAGCACTGCTGATGCTGATTTGCTGCTGTTCATTTCTTCATATATTTTTTTTTTTGTTACCTGCAGCTGGGCAGAACTTACTCTGCTGAGCTGAGGAAATTGTGAGGTAAAATATCTTCCTTTTTTACATAGAGATGTTCAGGTGATATTTTCCTGTTAGCTATTTACAGTTATACTGCATCCGTTTCAAGTGATTTAGCATATGATTATTATGTCCCTTTAAGCGCTTATAATTTTTGTGTGCAATATTTATTTATTTTTTCACTAATTTTTTCAGATGGTGTTATTATGAGTTTAAGTGCGCTTTGTAGTGTATTTTTGATGTGTTTTGTGACACTTTTTTTTCCTTCACGTAAAAATTAACAAGAGCTCTAAGGATGCGTTAATCATTCTAGCATACATTGTAACTGCGCTCAAGCAATCAAATTTACTTTCAAGTTGTAATATGAGCATAAAACCCAATGAGCACAAACACCAGCGATAAACCCCTACACTCGTAATCTGGCTCAATATGTGTGTGTGTGTGTATGTATTTTTAAATATCTATGTACTATATATATATATATATATATATATATATATTATGTATGAGTGTGTGTATATATGAAGGAAGGCTGATGTAGGAGGAGTCTTACCGTATATCTACCTGTACTCACCCCATTCGCCTTGTCAGCGTTACTGTTGCTTTGCCTACAGATTTGAGGTTGGTCAATTAGATTCGAACCACATCCTATCCTTTATGCATCAGTCGTTTGATTCAAATCAGTCGTTACTTGGCAGTTAGTATGTTACTATTATTTCTTTTACTAGTTATGTTAACCTCTTCGACTGCTTTCGATAGCTTCGCACATTTCCATTGCATATCTGTATTCATACACATTTGTTTTTTTATTCCTCGAAATTGCTAATCCAGTCATTATACTTCAAATACATATGATGGGCACTTTATCATATACTTATTTATACTTATATATATTTATATATACTTATTTTATTTGCTTCTTGTTTGGGGTGAATCTGTCACTTTGCTCTTATTCGAAAATATTTGATGTTGGCTAGTATATTTGTAACATTTTGTTACCATGTTCTATCGGATCCGTTCGGTAGTTACGAAAGGTTTCGTATGGTACCATTTAGCTTATATGTTGTTAGACACTGTGATAGACACTGTGAGTGCTATCTATATTGTTGTACAGTGTCTTGTTTAGATTAGTTTGCAGTTGATATGCCCTATTTTATGTTTTAGGTCTGGATTTTATTCCGGTCCACATCTAATTATTTATGTTTCATTCCTTGCTTCGAATCGGTCGTTACTAACGTTAGCATTAATATATCCACCTGCCCCCCACAGCATGCCAAAAAAGTTAATCCAAGTTACAGTTCAAGAAATTCTACAGAAAATGATCTTCATGCAATGAACACAAATGCTTGCAGCTTCGGAAATAAATTACCTGAACTTACTTCATTAATGAATAAAGAAAACTTTGTTTTAGTAGCTATAGCAGAATCATGGTACAATTATTCTCATGACTGGGACATAGTCTTACCTGGATACATGTTACTTAAAAAGAACAGAGTAGAAAAGAAAGGTGGAGGAGTTCTGTATGTAAAATAAAATATAAGGTTTATTGAAATTGTAGCAACTAATGATGGGTAACTTTGGAAACTAGGGATAAAAATGTGTTGAGAATAGGGGTTGTCTATAGGCCTCCAATGCAGGATGAAAGACTGGACAATCTGTTGTTAGAAGAAATAACCAAAATGTCCATGAAGGGTAAGGTTATAGTAAAGGGGAACTTTGATTTGCCAGATATAGAGGCCCATTTATCAAGCTCCTTTATCAGACTCGCCAGAAATAACAGTTATGAAGCAGCGGTCTAATGACCTCTGCTCCATAACCCTGTCCGTCTGCTCTGAGCAGGCGGACAGGAATCGCCACAATTCAACCCAATCGAGTACGATCGGGTTGATTGACACCTCCCTGCTGGTGGCCGCAAGTCTGCAGGGGGCGGCACTGCACCAGCAGCTCTTGTGAGCTGCAGTTGCAATGCTGAATACGGAGAGCGTATTGCTCTCTGCATTCAGCGAGGTCTTGCGGACCTGATATGCACTGTGTGATCAGATCCGCAAGACCGTTGTTAAATAGACCTCATAGACTGGAAGATTGCCTCTGTTATATGAGCTAGAAACAGGTGCCAACATATACATTTTAGACATATATATGTATGTATCTCTATGTTAAAGCCCTTTGTCTGAGTTTTTTTAACATGTGAGACCTCATATTTTTAAAGGGCCATGATACCCAAATGTTGAAACACTTGAAAGTGATGCAGCATAGCTGTAAAAAGCTGACTAGAAAATATCACCTGAACATCTCTATGTAAAAAAGAAAGATATTTTACCTCAAAAGTTCCTCAGTAGCCACATCCCATTGTAAAGGACTTCTAAGCAGCAAATCAGTATGTCTGTCCCGGGACAGCTAAGGGAGTGAGCTTACTTGCACACTCATCTTATTTCCCTATTCAGTTTAAGGAAGTTTACCATGAAATCTCATGAGAGTTAAGTCAAAACTCATGAGATCACAGTGTAACAGTTCATGACCTCAGCACTGCTGATGCTGATTTGCTGCTGTTCATTTCTTCATATATTTTTTTTTTTTGTTACCTGCAGCTGGGCAGAACTTACTCTGCTGAGCTGAGGAAATTGTGAGGTAAAATATCTTCCTTTTTTACATAGAGATGTTCAGGTGATATTTTCCTGTTAGCTATTTACAGTTATACTGCATCCGTTTCAAGTGATTTAGCATAGGAGTATTATGTCCCTTTAAGCCCTTATAATTTTTGTGTGCAATATTTATTTATTTTTTTAATAATTTTTTCAGATGGTGTTATTATGAGTTTAAGTGTGCTTTGTAGTGTATTTTTGATGTGTTTTGTGACACTTTTTTTTCCTTCACATAAAAATTAACAAGAGCTCTAAGGATGCGTTAATCATTCTAGCATACATTGTAACTGCGCTCATGCAATCAAATATACTTTCAAGTTGTAATATGAGCATAAAACCGAATGAGCACAAACACCAGCGATAAACCCCTACACTCGTAATCTGGCTCAATATGTGTGTGTGTGTATGTATTTTTAAATATCTATGTACTATATATATACGTATATATATATATATATATATATATATATATATATATATTTATATATATTATGTATGAGTGTGTGTATATATGAAGGAAGGCTGATGTAGGAGGAGTCTTAACGTATATCTACCTGTACTCACCCCATTCGCCTTGTCGGCGTTACTGTTGCTTTGCCTACAGATTTGAGGTTGGTCAATTAGATTCGAACCACATCCTATCCTTTATGCATCAGTCGTTTGATTCAAATCAGTAAGTATGTTACTATTATTTCTTTTACTAGTTGTGTTAACCTCTTCGACTGCTTTCGATAGCTTCGTACATTTCTATTGCATATCTGCATTCATACACAAGACATCACAACACTCCTACCTCTTACCTGACACGTTTTCAGGTAATTCAAGGCCTGAGTTTATGCTTTTTAATTTGCCTGGTACGCCTCAAGTCTCGGCCTCGCTTACAGACAGGGGCTGACACGGTTTTGGTCCTGTGCAAATTGAGTTTTCGTTTTTTAAATGATTTACTATCACCATAGTAAAATCACTTCTTTGCACCCCATACCTCAAGTTAATTTTCTTGTTTGGTGGCAAGTCACCTCGTCCGCTGCTTACAATGGACTAAATACTCACTAACTCCACGCAGATGCCTTAATCTTCAAATCCATGTCAGCTGACACTAGGATTACATATTACATGGCCTGGAACACCTTCCAGTTGTTCCAGTCTTTATATCCCAATTTAGACTACAGTAAAATCCATACCTGCTTGCTTTCATGGGCTACTGCTGCTTCCAGTTAAACTCTCATAACACCAATAAGTTGTATTTGGCAGGGTTTCAAAATTTCTTGGCCTAACAGTACCCTGATAGGCCCTCCATATGTGCAGCACCCCATTAAAGCTACATTATCTTAAGGTATTCAGAAGAGTAACTTCACTGTCATGACTGTCCGACTCCCTTTGCTAGGGAGACATTTTGCAACCTGCCCGATATGTTAACCATGTCCCCTTCGGGCTGTTACCTAGCCTGGCCCTCAAAGCTGCCATTAATCATTTAGTGTTTCTTAAGGCCAGGTGAATGCATGTGCTGGAAGTGTCGTACGCTCCTCATTAAACAGTTAGGCAGATACCCCAATCATTTCCATCTGCATATGGACGCATGTAAGATGCATCAGTCAGGGGCTGTCATCGATATTAAGTATTTTAAGGCCCATAGCTCATGGTGCCCGGTAGCAGTTCTTGACCAGCTCATGTTGCATTTGTTGTATAGACCCAGGGATTGCTCTTTATAATTTTCATATACTCTCCTCACTACTACTCTATACATTAAACACTGACGTATCCAACTCCCCCCTTTCAATACTTTAAAAAAAGTATCACTTACAGATGTTGATAGAGCAGGCATACATTAAGGGAGACCCAGAGAGAAGGATTAAAAGATTCATGCATAAATGGAGGGACTATTTATTATATTTACCGGCCACTGTCAGAGATTAAATTGTTTATCCATTCAGAAATAGGCCTCTAGTTATCAACGTGTCTACCTGCCTTCGACGGCCCAATACGCCCGACTAAGCTCGCCTACCATCGCCGCCGCGGACCTGAAAAATCTTGCCAAAGTTATCAATAAAGCTGTCAAAAAGCCACGCACCAAGTACGGGGCGATGAGCAGCAGACTGTGATAGTTATCACTCATCCGATCTCGCTGCTCTTCGGCTTTTTGACAGCTTTATTGACAAGCTGTCACTAAGCACCCACAGTAACTACACTGTTCTACCCCCTATACCGGCACCCCCGGAGCCCCCCGCAACTAAATAAAGTTATTAACCCCTAAACCGCAGCTCCTAGACCCCGCCACAACTCTAATAAATGTATTAACCCCTAAAACGCCGCTCCCTGACCCCACCGTCACCTACATTATACCTAGTAACCCCTATCCTGCCCCCCTATACCGCCGCCAACTATAATAAAGTTATTAACCCCTATCCTGTGGATCCCGGACCCCACCGCAACTAAATAAATAGTTTAACCCCTAAACCGCCGCTCCTGGACCCCGCCGCAACCTATATTAAACTTATTAACCCCTAATCTGCCCCCCTACACCGTCACCACCTATAATAAATTTATTAACCCCTATCCTGCCCCCCCTACACCACCACCACTGTAATAAAAATTTTAACCCCTAAACCTAAGTCTAACACTAACCCTAACACCCCCCTAACTTAAATATTAATTAAATAAATCTAAATAATATTTCTCTTATTAACTAAATTAATCCTATTTAAAACTAAATACTTACCTTTAAAATAAACCCTAATATAGCTACAATATAACTAATAATTATATTGTAGCTATCTTAGGATTTATTTTTATTTTACAGGCAACTTTCAATTTATTTTAACTAGGTACAATAGCTATTAAATAGTTATTATTTATTAACTATTTAATAGCTACCTAGTTAAAATAAAGAGAAGTTTACCTGTAAAATAAAAACTAACCTAAGTTACAATTACACCTAACACTACACTATACTTTAATAAATTATTCCTATTTAAAACTAAATACTTACCTGTAAAATAAACCCTAAGATAGCTACAATGTAATTAATAATTACATTGTAGCTATTTTAGGATTTATATTTATTTTACTGGTAGCTTTGTGTTTATTTTAGCTAGTTAGAATAGTTATTAAATGGTTATTAACTATTTAATAACTACCTAGCTAAAAGAAATACAAAATTACCTGTAAAATAAATCCTAACCTAAGTTACAATTAAACCTAACACTACACTATCATTAAATTAATTAAATAAATTAGCTACAAATAACTACAATTAAATTTAATTAAATAAACTAACTAAAGTACAAAAAATAAAAAAAGCTGTTACAAAAAATAAGTTACAAACATTTCAAAAATATTACAACAATTTTAAGCTACTTACACGTAAAATTACACAATCTACATTAAAAAGTTAACAACTCTATTACCTTACCAGCCCTTAAAAGGGCCTTTTGCGGGGCATGCCCCAAAGAAAACAGCTCTTTTGCCTGTAAAATAAAAATACAACCCCCCAACATTAAAACCCACCACCCACATACCCCTACTCTAACCCAAACCCCCCTTAAATAAACCTAACACTACCCCCCTGAAGATCATCCTACCTTTAGCCGTCTTCAGCCAGCAGACCCACCGATGGAACTGAAGAAGAGATCCGGAGCGGCAGAAGTCATCATCCAAGGGGCGCTAAAGAGTTCTTCCATCCGATTGAAGTCTTCATCCAAACGGCGTCTTCAATCTTCATCCATAAGGAGCGGAGCGGAGCAATCTTCAGACGAGCCGACGCGGAGCCATCCTCTTCTTCCCTACGACTAACGACGAATGAAGGTTCCTTTAAGAGATGTCATCCAAGATGGCGTCCCTTTAATTTCCGATTGGCTGATAGGATTCTATCAGCCAATCGGAATTAAGGTAGGAAAAATCTGATTGGCTGATTGAATCAGCCAATCAGATTGAAGTTCAATCAATTGAAGTTCAAACAATTGAACATTACGGTGACTTTACAGTGATCAATAACGAGCGCCGCTGTCTGGGAACATCAATGTTATTGATTGACAACTAATCTGACGTGAACCTGAGCCACTGAGGTGAATACAAGATCAGGCACGATCCCTGATCCACCACCAGTATCTAGGTAGCAAATCAAGAAGGCGTGTAATACCCAGCGGTCTCACGCAAACCTGAAAGCCCCTATGCACGGTACCACATAGATCTAGCACCTTGAGAGAACAGATGGCAAACCATAGACTGGCTATCAGACAAGCTTTAGACAAAGGCTACTTGGACCAACTGGTGGCACGCCACTGTGCTGAGATGTCCTATCCAGTGTTCTCCATCAGATCTTTCTTAATAGATCATGTACCAAAGTTGGACCAAGGTGGAGACAGGGACAAAATCTTGTTGAAACGAGAAGCACAATGGATGTACAGACTGGGGACGATTTACCCTGGCGGTCTTAATTAAACACCAGACTTTAAAGAAATAGTCTGAGTAATAACATCAGATAGATATTGGGGGTGCTGGATCAATGTGGTACCATGCATAGGGACTTTCCGGCTTGTCTGTAAATATATATATATATATATATATATATATATATATATATATATATATATATATATATATATAAATACATATGTACACATATAGATATATGCATATACATACATATCTATCTTTAGACATGTATATGTTAAAGCTATTTGTCTGCTTTTGCCTAAGATCTTATATATTTGAGCCTTTATAACTCTTTTGTGGTTTTTTTTATAATTTTTATTAGATGGTGTTATTATGACTGCAATTTTACATTGTAATGTATTTTGATGCATTTTCTGACACTTTATTGTTTCGCAAAACAGTTGGCCAAATCTCTATGGTCGCGCTAACCTGACACGCGTTTACTTCAATTGTGCTCAAGCAATCGCGTTTACTTTCAACTTGTATATGTGTAGGTGTGTATATTTATGATGTGTGACTGTGCGTATATATTTATTATATGTTTGATTGTATATTTATTATGAGTGGGTGTGTATAGGTGTGTATAGGTGTGTATATATATTTGCGATATGTGATCATTGATCACGTCCCTCCCTTACTGAGAGGGGCAGGGACGTGCACTCATAGGAGGCAGGGGAGGCAGTGCCTACCCTGCCATATGTGGCCAAAGCTTAATTAAATTTTAATTAAAACAAAAAGAAAGTAAAAAAAATATATATATTTTCCCCCCCATGTAATGCTATGGAGAGGCAGGTACAGGAACGCTTCTCTCCATTGCAGTACATGGGTCAAAGGAAAAGCTGTGCTGCAGCGCCACCTGTGTTCTGTCAATATATTAGCAGCAAAAATTGAGACCAATAGGAGGCACCCCTCTTGATGCCGCCTAGCAAGTGAAGGATATATAGATTAATCAGAAGGAGGATGCAGTGAGCAGGGTCATATGACCCAACTGGAAGCTGAGGTAACCTAAGAACAGATGACACCAAGCAGAAGAGTAAAGTAGTATTCTACATCTCTTGTGATTCACAAATTGTGTTCAGATGCAGCTCATTAACAGGGGGACAGTAAGTGAGCATAACCCAATACTGACAGGAAATCAAAGGGTCAATTCAAATTTAAATCCATCATTTAAAACCCAGAGTTTGAAGTTAAGTGTGCAGTGTCCACGTTATTTAGATTAAAGTTTTTGACATTGAATATTGCTAAGCCTCCCTTTTTCATGGTTATTTGATTTAATTAGGTACAAACTCCATATAAGTTATGTCTGTTCAGTCAGAGGATGCAGTATCTATTTTTATTTTTCTCTGCGTCTCCGTTTATTTAAAGACTGCTGTTAACTTGTAATTCACAAATCAATTGAAAGCTGTTGCATTGTGTTTTTAATATGTGCTGCTTTTATACAAGTTCATATTAATAAAAGGAGATAATGAGTCATTTAAAAAATATATGTAATTATTGCAGTTAAATGTTTTAAAGTAACTGGTTAAACACAGTCAAAGGAAGACATTTAAAATTAAACTTTCATGATTGAGGTAGAGCAAGCTATTTTTATAGACTTTTCTAGTTATTTATATTTTAAGAATTAGCATCAACTGTTAGTGGCCCCATGTCAGCAAATCAAATTAGTTTTTTTTTTTTTTTTTTTTTTTTTTTTTAAAGCAACTTTATTGAAGATATTATTTAAATAATACAATTGGTGGAGACGCAGCTCCTAGTCAGTATTATTTCAATCATTATTGCATTTTATAGAGTTACATTCTTATATTCCTTACATAACTTATTTATTAGAGAAGTCAACTCAGTTTTGCTTCAGTCCTTTTTATAGTTCCTTCCAAAGTTGTGAAAGCCGTAATGGCTTTATGAACAATAACAGAAAAAAATTGTATAATTGGGATAAAGAAAAAAACAAAACTCAAAGGGGAAAAAATAAAAATTGGAGTCCCGTCCCGTCCAGCCCCTCCCCAGTGTCCTGCTATTTTTAAAGTATGTACTCTCTTTGACCCACTTTATTTGGCCATTCTTCAAAGTAATTTAACTGTTCTCTTTGATTTCTTATATTCCCCCCATATCTGGGATAGTTCCGCGTAAATTTCCATCTTTTCGTTTTTTAAATAATAATACTCTTCTAGTTCGACTAGGTCTGAGGTCTTCCTAATCCACATGTCTAATGAGGGGGCATCTCTATGTTTCCAGTTTTTAGCGATTAATATTTTAATTCCATTTGTCATAATTTTAAACAAATTAAGATTGGGTTTGTATTTAATGTTAGGGGGTTTATTTAATAACCATATCAGGGGGTCTAGTGGCATTTCAATGCTTAATATATGTTCTATCTCTGAGATCACCAGTCTCCATAAGTTTTGTATGGTGTTGCACCACCACCACATGTGTGCTGTGTCACTATTGACATGGCCACATCTCCAGCATTGGTTTTTTTGCGAGCGGAATAGTCGGTGAAGTTTTCTGGGAGTGAAGTACCATCTATGTAATAATTTAATGTTTATCTCTACCACGGAGGAGGAGATTGAAGTTTTCAGGGTAGCTTGGAGCATGGAGGTGCTTGTTTGAGGAAGTATAATAACCCCCAAATCCGATTCCCACCTCTCCATATATGGAGGTATATAACCGGGTGGTTTTTGAATTAGTATTTTGTATATGGCGGACAGGGTGTGCCGAAGAGGAGGGGGTAGGTTGCACAGGAGCTCAAACTTCGTCAATGGTCTAGTCATATTCTCTCGTCCCTTGTGTTTAAGTATATAGTGTCTTGCTTGCCTGTAGGTATACCAGTCAGAGAAACATTCATGACCGTCCGTTATTAAATCAGTTTGTGTTCGTATGCTTTCGTCAGCGATCATTAATCGTATTGTAAAGTCTCTATTTACTGTCTCTAGTGTAGTGGAGCGTGAGAAAGGTCGTAATGTGTATTCTCCATTTTCTATTAATGAAGTCATTGGTGACGGTATAGAAGAGACAAATAAAGAGGTATCTATTACTTTTTTCCAGACCCGGAATGTTTCTTGAGTTATGGGGTTATTCCATTTCAAGGATTTAAAGTAGTCTGGGTTACACCAGCATAGTCGTCCCAGGTGTGGTCTCTGTGCTATCATGTGTTCCAGGGGGACCCAGCGCTTATAATGGAAGTGGATATTCCAGTCTATTACCCTTTGAAGAAATATGGATTGTCTATATAAATTGAGGTTCGGAACTCCTAGCCCTCCATAGGACTTGGGGGTTTGCATTATGTGTTGACTAATCCTTGGTGTCTTCCTATCCCAAATAAAGTCACTGAATGCTTTTTGTATTGAGTCCAAGTAGTTTCTTGGGAGAGGAATAGGTATTGTCTGGAGGTAATAAAGTATTCTCGGGAAAGCATTCATTTTAATGACTTCAATGCGTCCTAACCAGGTTAACTTTTTGGATCTCCATGAAGAGAGGTCATTAACTATCGTACGTTTAATCGGTACAAAGTTCAAATTGAACAAGCCGTCTATTGTGGGTGATAGTTTTATCCCTAAATAATTTAAGGCTTGTGGGCACCATATAAACGGGGTTAGATTTTTGACGGTGGTCAGTGTGGTACCTTGTAGATTTATGTTTAGGATCTCAGATTTAGTTTCATTTATGGAAAAATTGGATAAGTCATGAAATGTCTCGAATTCAGTCATTAGTTGTGGTATGGACTCCTTTGGATCTGTCAGTGAAAAAAGCATGTCATCTGCAAAGAGGGATACTGTGTATTTCTGAGGATCAATATTTACTCCATGTATTCGGGTATTATGTCTAATGCTTGTCGCCAGTGTTTCTATTACACAGGTAAATAGAAGGGGTGAGAGTGGGCAACCCTGACGTGTACCATTTGTTATGGGGAAGGGGTCTGATAAGGATCCATTTACCATTACTCGTGCACTGGGTTGGGAGTATAGAGAAAAAAATCTATGCATGATGAGGGGTCCCAGTCCCATTTGCAACAAGGTGGCTTCTAAAAAGTCCCAGGCAACACGGTCAAAGGCCTTTTCAGCATCTGTTGATAAAAGTACAGTTGGAATATCATGGTTTTTAACATGGTGAATTAGGTGTATGGCCCGGACCGTGTTGTCCTTAGCTTCCCTGCCTGGTATGAAGCCTACTTGGTCTTGGTGAATAATATCAGGGAGGATTTTGTTTAATCTAAGGGCTAAAACTTTTGCGAAAATTTTAATATCTGTGTTCAGTAATGAAATGGGGCGGTAATTGGCCGGAAATTTAGGTGATTTATTTGGTTTGGGTAGGAGCATTATGTGGGCTTCTAAAGCTGCTTTAGAAAAGGCTTTGGGGGAGTCAATATTGTGGAAATAATTCAGTATATGCGGTGTGAGGATTTCCTGGAATGTTGTATAGTATTTATGTCCGAAACCATCTGGTCCCGGAGCTTTTCCCGTCGGTAGGTCCTTAATAACTAATTGAATTTCTTCTAGTGTTATAGGTTCCTCTAATCTATCTTTCTGCTCAGAAGAGATGTTAGGTAGATTTAATTTTTTCAAATAGTCATCTATTTTTTGTGATCTTATAGCGTCCGATATAGAATTGTTTTTGGTTGTCGTTTGTATATTATATAATTTTTTAAAATAATTTTTGAAAGTGTGGGCGATGTTTGGTGTTGAGTAACGTGTATGTCCCTGATCGTCTGTGATTTGTAGAATGAATTTCTTGTGTGCTTTGTGTTTGAGGTATCTGGCCAATAAGCGTCCTGACTTGTTGCGGCCTTCATATTGTTTTTGTTGGATTTGTAGTGCTTTCCTTTTGTGTTCTTTAGATAAGTATTGGGCTAGTTTTTGTTTTTCTAGCGTGAGTTCCTGAAGCAAATTCCTATCAGTCGGTGTTTGTTTGTGTCTGAGTTCTAGGTTCTGTATTTTGTCTAGGTATGTTTTTATGGAGTCTCTTTTTATTTTATTGATATGTGCCTTAATGGCCATCAATTCCCCTCTCACTACACTTTTGTGGGCTTCCCACACAAGTTGTGCAGACATTCCATTTACGGCGTTAAATTGGAAATATTCAGTTAATACTTTGTTAATTTTTGAAACGTTGTGTGCGTCTGCTAATATAGTATCGTCTAACTTCCAAATATAGTCTCGGATGGGTTTTGAGGGCCAAGTTAATGTGCATGTCACTGAGGCATGGTCTGACCATGTTATCGGTTTTATGTCTGATGTCTTAAATAGAGATAAGCCTCCCACATCTGAAAAAACGTAATCAATTCTCGTATATAATTGATGTGGAAAGGAGTAAAATGAATAATCTCTGAGCTGGGGGTGTAATGTCCTCCATACGTCATGCGCTACTATCTTTTTTAGGTGTGAGTTTATTTTGTTAATTTTGGTTCGGGGAATTGATGAGTGACCAGATGAACTATCCATTTCAGGGTTCAATGCAACATTGAAATCCCCGCACATGACAAGCACTCCCTTTTGGTAGTCTAATATTTGATTGGTTAGTTTCCTAAAGAAGGGATGTTGACCTGAATTTGGGGCATATAGCGATATGAGGGTTATTGGTCTATTATATAACAGGCCTATTAGGATAATGAATCTTCCTTCTCTATCTCTGATAACTTGCAACTCTGTGAATGGAATGCCCTTTTTAATCAGAATGCCTACTCCCTGTTTTTTAAATTTATCATGGGATGCCCAGTAACATGTACCAAATACATGGGAAAAAGTGGAGGGTTCCCTACCTTTTCTAAAGTGTGTCTCCTGGAGGCATACTATATCAGCTTTGAAATTCCGGAAATCTTTTAAAGCTATAGTTCTTTTATGAGGGATATTTAGGCCTTTAGCATTGACCGAATATATATGTAGGTCATTTGATGATGGGTGTTGAGTTTGGTGTTTAGCCATAGTTAGTTATGATACGTGTGTATATCACTATTATGTTCTCACATTTTAAGCGGTAGTGTCTGGTATGTTTATAAAGACAGGTGCCGGACGGGTCGGGATTAGAACAAAAGAAGATAGAAGAAAAGAGGGAAGGGAATAAAAACAACAGAGAAAAAACAAAGGGGAAATTAATCAAACAGCGACATATTTCCATACAAGAGGTAGCATGTCTCCATTAGTGTCCACAGCTCTTACATAAATTCTATAAAGCAAGGCGAGGGGGGTCCCCCATAACAATTTTTAAACTGGCGGTTTTTGATTTGTCTGAACTTTATAACTTTCATTGCTGAAACATTAGTCATATACATCTAGGAAAACAACAGTACAGTTTTCTCATTTCAACTCATTATTCGGCATAAAAGAATTTGCTAGCTATCATGTGGTCAGTTGTTAGGTGGTATATCTATCAATATCTGTGATAAAAACCAAAGTATTAATATCCTTCTCTACCAAAAATAAAGTTGCGTCTTATTTTGAAACTACCATTATACTTGTACCACTAATAGAAGATTTAAGTCTCATCTATAAATAATTAGATAGATAGTACAATGATCCAGTATATCCTATGGTTCTTATTGAACTGGGGGTCTAAAAGGTAAACAATTAGGCTGTCATCTTTGTCTACAGACCCTGTCCCTGTGAAGTTTTGGATAATATAATATTGTGTTGAGATCTTTTTTTTTTTTTTTTTGACCATAGTGTAGCTTGATGAGATCTCTCAAAATTAGTATATAACTGAATGGTCTTATGTCTTTAACTTTAGCTATTTGACATTGATGTAATCCCCAGACCAACAATATGCATAACAAACACTGCAAACCATAACTTAATATCTTAAAATTCTAGGTCGTGTTTCTAAAGAAATTAAGCAATACCTAAACAAGCTGAACATTTAACATTAATAGAGTCAATGTCTCTGGTATTACCAGATGATAGATCGACAATGATATCATAATATAAAAATTTAGATGAAAAGTTTACATCTGAAAATATACTTATCGCATTCTAAGATGTGTCACAGAGGATCTGATCCTTTGGATCTTGCCATGAAGAACATCACTGTTATAAAGTAATGTGGGGTCAGGTTTCATATGTGGATTCTCCTGTCTTTTTCTTCTTGTGTTGTACCGTTGTCCATTGCTGCTTTTGAGGGAGGGGGATGTTTTCTTGTCGTAGATTCGAACTCTGTGTGGTAGAGTCACTTTGCTGTGAAAAAGTGATGTTAAGTCCCTTGGAAAAAGAAATCAGGTCGTCTGGTTCTTTATATATATGTGTTCTTCCTTCTTTTTGGACTATCAGGCTGAATGGGAATCCCCATCGATATTTCACTTTTCTCTCTTGAAGGGTTTGTGTGATATAGCGAATCTCTCGTCGTCTAGCTATGGTGGCTGGACATATATCTTGGAAGATCTGAATACTATAGGTTTGAAACCTAATTTCACGCTGAAGTTTCACTTGTTTCCAGATTGTTTCTTTGTCTAAATAGCTGGTAAATTTTATTATTATGTCCCTCGGCGGGTTGGGGGGAGTAGGTAAGGGTTTTAGTGCCCTATGAGCCCTTTCCATGGATGAGTCCGTGAGTTTAAGGGCTGGGACTATATATTCGAATAATTGTAGGAGGTAGGAAGTGATAGATTCCCTAGTAGCCTCTTCTGGTACCCCTCGTATTCTCAGGTTACTCCTCCTGTTCCTATTGTCCAGATCTTCTACTTTTAATTGGAGTGATTGTATTATTGTTTCATGTCTTGTGAGTTGGCGATCAACATCAGATAAGTTAGTATTCAAAAATTCTTGGCCTTCTTCCAGGCTTTCTAGTCTATTTCCCATTTCATTGAGATCTTTCCTTAGGGATGACATCTCTGATTTGATGAAGTTTTTTAAGTCCGCTAAGTCTGATTTAGATGGGAGTAGTGAGATGGTAGATTGTATCTGTGTTAGTTGATCAGAATGTGGTGCTGGGGCTTCTGACATGTGATCCATTTCTGGGGTATCAACGTCTGGACTGCGCGGTGGGTCTGAGGTTCCTGCCTCTTGTTTATGAAAGAATGTGCTCATTGTGTTAGACAATGTAGATGTCTGTTTCTTGTCCTGTTTCGTATTTCTTTTAGAGGCCATTAGATAGGCCTGATGTCTGAGGGTGTTAGTTTCAGCGATGAAGGGACTTGTTTCCAATAAATTGACAGTCAGTAATCCTGCTTATCAACACTATTTTTCAGGCCCACAGTATATCATTAAGTTTTGTTAAGACACTGCCACTCTGCTGTTGTTGTGTTCACAGTTTCATTTTGCTACGTAGTGGGAGCGTGCGGTGTTATGAGGCTAAGATTTTAGGTCTTAAAATGATGTGATTGGGCAGATTGTCTGGTTTATTTGCTGTGTATCTGTTCCAGGGTAGTGTTACTTAAAGTGAGGGCAGTTATCAAGTGGCCCCCTCGATGACACTTTATCACTTTGTTCCTTCACTACTTCACGTTCATACTGTTTTAGTATGAACGGTTACCTGTCACGTGGTGCGCTGTAATGGCGGCGTTCCTGTCGCCCGATATCTCTCTGTCTTAGAGCGCCGTTCGGTATCTTCTCTTCAACACCTATGCAGTGTCGGCTTCGGGCAGAGGGTTCAGATGAGGGAGCGTTCCCAGCTAGTTACCCAATGGGGGATGGTACTCCGGTTTATCGGTCCGGATCAATCTTTCATATTCCTCCGATACCGCCAAGATGGGTAAGCAGCTGTTAAGCGGTATGACCCCTGTTCTTTCTCATTGACCACTCGTGTCGATTTAGGTTCCCCCGCTTCACCTTTTATACTTTAATCTTGCTGGGACTGGAGACATGCACGGAGCTTTTTCAGTTTGCGGCCATGTTCCAGCACGGCTACGCCCCGCCTCTCAATCAAATTAGTTTTTTAAAGGAACATGAAAGCCATAATTACATTTCCATCATTCAGATAGAAATTGCACACACAAAAAAAAAAAAAAACTTTCTATTTTACTTTTATTTTTATGTACTTCATTCTTTCGGTATCCTTTGGTGTCCTTTGTTGAAGAGCATACCTAAGTGGGATGTGCACGTGCGTTTCTTGAACACCATATTGCAGCAGCTGTGTTGGCAGTATTGATAACTTGTCCTTTGTGTAAAACTTGTATGGTAAATTATTTCTATTTTTACAATATAGAAGTGAAAAGAGAAGAGATTGTATATCATTTTAATTGCTTAGTAACTGGCACTGTGCCACAGAATTGTGTGAGTGTGTATGTGAGCAGAGTGTGTGTGGGTGTCAGTGAGCAGAGTATGTGTGCTTTATTCTCCAGGTAATCAATACATTTCTGATGAGCTGGTGCTTTAGTGCAGTGTTTCTCAACAATGGTCCTCAAGTACCCCCAACAGGCCAGGTTTTCATTATAGCTGAATCAGTGCACAGGTGAAGTAATCAGCTGATCAGTAACTCAGTGGTTACTAACTTGCTCTCACCCATCACCTGATTATGTCACCTGTGCACTGGTTCAGCTATCATTTAAACCTGCCCTGTTGGGGGTACTTGCGGCCCTCTGTACATGTGTTTCTCTGGCGTATCATACCTAGTGCCTCACCAGCCTCTGACCTCACTGCACATCACTGGAGAGGGGGTAATAGGGCCAAATTGTTGTTGCAAAAACAGAGCAGGTGGATTTACACCTTGGATACTTTAATACCTAGGGGCCTTAATACCCATTTTGATATGCAATGTTTCTTGTAATGATCCTGTTTGTACATATTTTACACGTAATAGTACATTGTGTAGTACAGCTAGCCATAGATTCATACTAATCTGATAGTCATACTCTGAGTCTGTCAGTTATTAGATTATACAGGAATGATTAAGATTGCATTCATAATTTTTATGTCTTTTTGACATATTCCCACCTAGTTAAAGCAATTTTTGTGGTAGGTAGGTTTCATTTGTCTCCCTGGTCAAATTAATTATGTCCTATTACAGGTTATGGATTTCATAATTACACTTGATATTCATTACTTGCCTGTTTTTTTGTAAGTAACATCTTACTTATTCCCCTCATTAGTTAGGATGTAATATTTATTTGTAGGCAATTTTTGTTTTTGCTAGTTTTGTTACATATTGTGAAGACGAGTTATTTATCACATATATCTACTTACTTAACTTAGGTTACATTTTTGTTTATATGAATATTGTTACATTGTAATTTCAGGCATTTTCCTTTTTTAACTTTGCTTTTAGCAGCCACCGTAGTTATCTCTGAGCATGCTCAGTTGCCCAGATGAGAAAGTTACACTATATTTGTTATCTGTCTGAGGAAGGTGCTAACTACCCCGAAACGTCACAGTTCAATTGAAGAAGTTTGTGTTGTCACAGCGGAGAGTGCGGGACCTGTTTATTTAATTTATATATATCAGAGGAAGGGACTGTTGCTGTCCCGAAACGTCACTATATTCCATTAAACTTTTGTCACTGTTGGAGTAAGTTCAGTGAGTGCTTCTTTTCTACATTTATATATATATATATATATATATATATACATTTATTATTTGTGGGTGTATAGAGGAGAGAGAGAGGAGAGAGAGAGGAGAGAGAGATATTCATATATATTTAAAATTGCTGCCCATCGCTGCGCGTCTTACCCCCTTCGCTGCGCTAGGTTCTCATGCCATGTCTGTCGGCATGAGAACAAGGCTCCTATTGGAGCCTATGAAAGTGTGCTCTTGTGAGGGCAATGCTTCCGTGCAATGTGAACGCGAGGTTGCTTTTGCATTGCACCTCACTTGTAAACCAGCTCACATTTGCATACGCTGGTATTACTCAGTTGAGCGCAAATATAATTTTTTATATATATAAAGGGACCGCTCACTTAGTGATGTCACATCCGGTCTGGCGACACCAAATGCAAACAGAGTTTGAAAGACTCAGCAGGACTGTTCGTGTGTATCTCCAACAGAACCTTTACTGTTTTTCACAGAAACGCCTCATCTACGACAGGTTGATTGAACTTTCACTGGCTAATCGAACTGAGCATTATTCAACTGTTACTAAATCAGCAAACGTTTAAAATCTCCATTGTGAGATATTTAACTCTGAGATCTTTACACCTTACTGCATAGATTTATTCAACAATAAATCCTCTTTTATATCAGCATTATGACTGGAGAGTCATTTGTTTTCCTATGACAAGACGTAAACCATCTGAAATACTCTGATTGGGAGCCACAATCTCATCACCACTTCTATTCCATACTACAAGAGGTGGAAGCAGAAAATAAAGACACATCTTTAACACAGATAGGGATACATATCCCCTCCATGAACATAACATACCTCACATGTTTGAGGTCTTAAAAGGTGAGCAAGTCTGTAGGGAAAAAAAATTTGTCCAAAGAAGGCAAAAAACCCTGGGACCTGCTAATTTTTACCACAAGGAAAAAATTCCTTCTTGACCACCCAGCATCCCTTACCCTCTCCTTTAGCTGATAATAGGCAGTTTAGTTGCTGATGGGATTTTTATAAGCTGATGGGCTGTTTAGCTGCTGTTCGGCTGTTTAGCTGCTGTTGGGCTGTTTAGCTGCTGTTCGGCTGTTTAGAAACTGATGAGCTGTTAATCTGATGGCCAGTTTAACTGCTGATGGGCTGTTTAGTTGGCGCTATTTGTATTTTGTATTTTAATTTGTTTTAAACTGTGTTTTTCGTCTAATATTTATTGTAAAGATACATTTGCAAAATGCTGGTAATTTGAATTTATATTCAAAATTTTTATTTTTAACTAACAAAACTGTATTTTATTTATTAAACCTGAGAAACATGAAGCAGGAATGAAAAGCACGAAGGGGTCACCCAATCAAGAATGCCGGTTGAATTTAAATATTGTGACCTGGATATGGAACATTCTCCTTGAAAAATCCAACAGCAGTTTGTGAAATAATCGTTGGAGTTATTTAAGCATTGTTCAAATTGGGCACAAGGAGGGGTCTGTAATAGCAGACTATCACATGCATAGTATCCTTGTGTCCATCTTGGTGATACAAATGGCACTTGTCAGCCAATAAATTATCATGGCGTACTACAAAACCGCCAGCTGCCAAAGCCACTTTCTCCAGCTCTCAGTTGATCTTTTTACAGACTCTATAGGCAGAACGGGAGGAAGAAAAATTCCACCAACGAGGAATACATTTGCAGTCACCAATCAGCAGCTAGTTCCAAATATTGTGTTGATCCTTTTTAACTTGCCCAGCTATGCTTTTCAATAAAGAATATACAAAATAATGAAGCAGATTATACAACTCCATTCTGCCGACCAAGCACTCGCAGTCATCCCCCGCATCAAGAAAAAAACAGCTGGAGGTGGAGGAAAATCCTTCTCCTATATGGCAGCAAGGTCATGGAACTCCCTCCCGCTGCACCTCAGACAATCCACCTCCCTTCCTTCAGGAAGGACCTCAAGACCTGGCTCTTCGACTGAATCATCTTCCCTTAGCCCCCCTCTCCCCCCTCCCATAGTGCCTTGAGACCCTCACGTGTGATTAGTTTGCACTTTACAAGTACCCAATAGAATAGAATACAATGAACAAAAAAAAAAATGTGGCTTTATTTACTTTCCAAAAAAGTTAGTATGTTCCCCACATACAGAGTGAATTATAACACTTCTGCCCAACTTATTTGTTAAAACTACCATGCTGCCTATTCGCAAATCAGGAGATGCATATGGGGCTTTGAATAATATTGGTTTCCTATACCTGTCTGCTTTAGTCGATGTAGCCCAATGTTAATTATAGCTCCAAGGTTGAGTACACAGAAGTCCAAAGCTGATTCTGTCCACAAAAAGAATATGAAGAATGGAACTATTTTACTTAATACACGCTGTACACAAACATTACTTATCTGTCTGTTTATAAGTACTTCGGCAGTGCACAGATTCAGTCACTAACAATTTTTTAAAATGGTCTAAAACAACAGAATAAGGGGTTAACAACTATCAATAAGCAATTTAGAATTTCCATGTGATCACAATCAGCCATTTTCATTGTTTATTGATAAAACTTCTTTCATTACTGTTTCAGTTAAACATGGCCGTATATTTAACATGTGCCATCCTTATTTTATGTATATAATCCAAATTATCAGCAATGAACAACACATTTTCAGGTTCAAATTGCCACTTATAAAATTCCACAGCTAAATGGACTTGATAAACTATAGACAACACAATTTTTACTTCCCCAAAATTTTTAGAATATAACAATGGTTTTACGCTTAGGCACAATACGCTGAAATATTAGATGCAACATCACCAAACAGATACAAGCAGTAGTTGCTTATTCAATTAAAGTAAAAAAATAAATAAATAAGCCCTTTTGCACTAATAAAAATAAGCCAATAATCACACGTCTTCAAGTCACGATTTGCATATTGTACATTTCAATGCTCTTCACATAGAAAAAAAAATAATATTTATAATTCTATATAAATTTCTGTATGTATCTGAATATGTTGTTTCCGGATCAGTATGATCCGTCCTCAAACAAAAAGTGTACACTTTTTGTCTGAGGACGGATCATACTGATCCGAAAACTTCACACATAAAGTGAAAATACAAATTTATGAAATTCCTTTGGAGTGCCCTTTTCTTATTTTGGTTTATACTAGCTTTTGCTGCATCCAGCTGTATACCGATGTCTGGAGTGCACACTGTCTAAATTTATTTATACTGTATATATATATATATACAAACAGAGAAAGCCCTGCACTCACTAGGAAGCTCTCGGCTAAGATAAAAAGCAAAAATGGAAAGGTTAGTTACCGCTTCTGGCCAAATGGGACAAGCCCAGGTACCACATCAAGAACCTTTCCAAAAACCTGGGACCCTAAAACAGCCACACAATGCAAGCTCTCAATCCAAACAAACTGGGAACAAGTGAAGGGTGCACAGGCTTATGTAATCACTCCAGTCTACAAAACACGGAAGGGAACTGCACTCCTGTACCGGACCGGGTACACAACCCATGACCCTGCAACCCATGACCCTGGGTGCTCACTGGCACTTACAAGAAGCTGTGCTGTCCCCAGAGTCACAGGCAGTTAACCCCAGATAGGTCTGGGTGCAAGAACCATAGGGGAAATTACAAAACAAATTACTACAACACGCAGAGAAAGCCCTGCACTCACTAGCAAGCTCTCAGCTAAGATTAAAAGCAAAAATGTAAAGGCTAGTTACCGCATCTGGCCAAATGGAACAAGCCCAGGTACCACATCAAGAACCTTTCCAAAAACCTGGGACCCTAAAACAGCCACACAATGCAAGCTCTCAAATCCAAACAAACTGGGAACAAGTGAAGGGTGCACAGGTTTATGTAATCACCCCAGTCATATACAAAACACAGAAGAGGACTGCACTCCTGGACCGGACCGGGTACACATCACATGACCCTGCAACATGCTCAGCCCTGGGTGCTCACTGGCACTCACAAGAAGCTGTCCTGTCCCCAGAGTCACAGGCAGTTAACCCCAGACAGGTCTGGGTGCAAGAACCATAGGGGAAATTACAAAACAAATTAATACAACACACAGAAAAAGCCCAGCACTCACTAGCAACCTCTCAGCTAAGATAAAAAGCAAAAATGGAAAGGTTAGTTACCGCATCTGGCCAAATGGGACAAGTCCAGGTACCACGTCAAGGTACTTTACAAAAACCTGGGACCCTAAAAAAGCCACACAATGCAAGCTCTCAATCCAAACAAACTGGGAACAAGTGAAGGGTGCACAGGCTTATGTAATCACCCCAGTCATATACAAAACACGGAAGGGGACTTGCAAAAGCAGCGCTATGGAGGGTGAAATAACGCAACTTTTGTTGCGTTTGTTTCACACCCTCTATAGCGCAAAACTTGTAATCTAGGTGACAATTTCTAATAAATAACCAATTATGAAACTTATTAATGTACATTAATGTATTCACACATATACATTTTTGTACCTTCGTATAGAAACCCTATACATTCTACATATACTCTAACCCACCCAGGGTTCTTCAAACCACGGGTCGGGACCCATTACTGGGTCGCAACACCATGTTTACTGGGTCGCGGCGTGTGTGTTGTATGAGAATGTGCGTGTTGTGTGTTTGTGTGTGGTATGAAAATGTTTGTGGTGTTTGTGTCTGTTGCATGAAAGTGTGTGTGGTGTGTCTGTTGCATGAAAGTGTATGTGGTGTGTCTGTGGCATGAGGGTGTATGTGTGGTGTGTCTGTGGCATGAGAGTGTGCGTAGTGTGTCTGTGGCAGGAGAGTGTGTGTAGTGTGTCTGTGGCATGAGAGTGTGTGTAGTGTGTCTGTGGCAGGAGAGTGTGTGTGTGGTGTGTCTGTGGCATGAGAGTGTGTGTAGTGTGTCTGTGGCAGGAGAGTGTGTGTGTGGTGTGTCTGTGGCATGAGAGTGTGTGTAGTGTGTCTGTGGCAGGAGAGTGTGTGTGTGGTGTGTCTGTGGCATGAGAGTGTATGTAGTGTGTCTGTGGCAGGAGAGTGTGTGTGTGGTGTGTCTGTGGCATGTGAGTGTGTGTGGTGTGTCTGTGGCATGTGAGTGTGTGTAGTGTGTCTGTGGCATGAGAGTGTGTGTGTGGTGTGTCTGTGGCATTAGAGTGTGTGTAATGTGTCTGTGGCCGGAGAGTGTGTGTGTGGTGTGTCTGTGGCATGAGAGTGTGTGTTATTATGTTTTACAACACTTTGAAGTTTGACTACAATCAGGAGTAAAGTACACACACATTTGGTCACTGTGAAAAAATTGCGGCTACCTTGTTGTATATTAGTTACTAATATTTTCAAACAAAGTATAAAAATATCGCCAAGATATGTGGTATCATGACACTGGGTCTTGGGGAAAAAAGTTTGAAGAACCCTGCTCTAACCCACCGATAAAGAATACTTGTGGTTTATGTTATAAATAAATATTAAGTTTAAGATCACTTTAAGTTGCTGCTTATTTTCTCCTTTTGGTCTGATAGTATCCTAAAGGTTCTTCGCTATAAGATCTATACAAATGTACAGCACTGCATAAACAATACAAGGATGATACTGTAGAAATACTACCAAAAAAATGGGACGTACTGACGTATCCCAGACCAATAACAGTATACTATTGCACAGCCATAAATAATCGTAGTACCAGATATGAAACATGCCATTGAGAATCGCACCAATAAGGCTATAGAACAGCACAGCAATATTCACATTTGTGCCAAATATGAAAATACCGAAATAGTCAACTATAAGGTAAGTAAAATATGCAGATATACCAAATACTATGAATCTGCTCTCATATATTCCCTCATATATATGACTGTATGGCAATAAATAGCAGGATACAGGATATCAAAATACTGTGGTATCCAAACACACAGAAAATAGGCTTTAGCACAGCAATAACCAACAGAAGTACTGCAGTACAAACATTAATAACATACTGTAGTATCCACTCACAAGCCTAACAAGACAGAAGAGTATACAACTGCCACAATATACCTAAACCTACTTGCAATATCGAGCAGGTACTGCAGTATACATTAGGAATACAAAGATACCTAGATATTGAAAATAAACCCACACGCAATAAATACAATATACTGCAATATGGATGTGAGTAGTTATGTGGTATACACCAACTATTGTAATACCTTAATGAAACAGCTACATTGGCATTCACTAGAAATGCAGAACAGGTTAAGCAAGAACTGTAATCAGAGGGATAACGTGTAACATATATACCATTAATAAATGGTATAGATGGGATATGTGTCAACCTATAAACAGTAATTGTGAAGAAATACAGAGACATACGTATGAAACAGTTACTGCGATATACTAAAAAAAATGCAACTGCATTCAGAAAGCAATGAGTTACTGCTGTACAGTCAACAAGGACCTAACAGAGAGAAATACAGCAAATACAGCCGGGACTAGACAGCACTTTGGAGGATTTTTCACATTTCATTTTTCCGATTTATTTGGCACTGGAGAGCGCCCCCCTGGTGTCTATATGTGTTTGTATCTTATATTGGGGCCTATTTATCATATGTCTGTCGGACCTGATCCGACAATGCGGATCAGGTCCGACAGACATCGCTAAATGCAGAGAGCAATACGCTCTCCGTATTCAACATTGCACCAGCAGCTCTTGTGAGCTGCTAGTGCAACGCCACCCCCTGCAGACTCGCGCAAGGGGGGTGTCAATCAACCTGATCGTACTCGATCGGGTTGATTTCCGGCGATTCCTGTCCGCCTCATCAGAGCAGGCAGACAGGGTTATTGAGCAGTGGTCTTTAGACCGCTGCTCCATAACTTGTGTTTCTGGCGAGTCTGAGGACTCGCCAGAAATACGGGACTTCAAGCTCCATTCGGAGCTTGATAGATAGGCCCCATAGTCTTTATTTTTTCTAAAAAAAAATGCAGTTTCATGCGCACATATGATAAGTTACTTAAATGTCTATATGACATCATTTTCATTAACAATTAAATAAAACACATCAGGTTTTGTGTGGTTGCTGAGCAGAGTTCTGTGCTGGACTTGAACCTGAGTCTCCTGGATTTTAGTTCAGTATGCGACCTACTGAGCTGTACAGAGCCTCACATTTTTTTTTAAGAAAAAGGACCAAGTCTGAGGAAAAAAGGTTCCCCAAAAGGTCCAAAGTCCCACTAACTTAACCTTAGTGACTGCAGTCAGGTTCCAACCTACAACCTTAGGTTTATGAGTCACAGCAGTTTTTAAACTAGAAATAGTAGGAAAAAACATATCACACAAAACTGAGATATCAAATATGCATGGAAACTTATGTTAATGGGGTACCCCAAAAACTATAATGAAATCACTTAAAGACCCTCTAAGAAGTCTGAAAAGCAGAGGTTCTAGGTTACCTGAATTACTACCGCTAAGTGTATTGAGCTTCTTGGCGGACATTCAAAGGTAATCATGGAAGATTACTATGCGCTACAAGAACACACTTCACCCTTTTGCCCGAAGTCCGTTAACTTTTTCCTAACCTGAACGGACATAGTACATAGGCAAGGATCCAAGTGTGTAGCATGTCAAATCTCTCAATAAAAAATACCTCAGTTATGATGATAAAAATATATGGGGCATAAAAGAGTTATAAATAAAATACCCCTGCCAATCCTCTCTGATTAGCCTAATGAGCAAAGAGGCCTCTGTATCTGTATAAAAGAGCAGAGCGTGCACCAAAAACACTGTCCTGTGACAGAAAAAAAATATTAGCCTGTGCATTACCGCAGGACAGTTACCGAATGGCTCCATTGTATTCAACACTATCACTGACAGATTTAAAAGAAAACACCAGTACAAGAGTGCTCCGGTACGCTGGCTAGACTGGAGCACAAAAACTCTTTAGAAAGTCAGCCCCCGGACACGAAGGAACATTTTGGGAGGGGGCTTTTGACCCCTAGGAGGAGTTATTCCCATATTTGGTGGAGGGGGGTGGGTCCCAGGAGAAGGCTATATAAGGAAGTGTGGAATAATTTTCATGGCAGCAAGAAGTTTTTGTCTGAGTCTGTCATGATCCTGCCCTGCAGCTGGAGCCCTTAAGGTAATTGCTTATCCTTCATAGGTAGAGGGTCTAAGCACATTAGGGGTTAATCCCACACCTTGAGCTCGGGGACCTTATCTGAGTATGCGGGGCTCGGTTGTGTTTATGCAGGGAAAATTTTCTACATAGGGAGAGTGGTATGACTGGCTGCTATTCCCCTCATAGGCACGGCAGTTAATATATCTTCTGCCGTTATTGCCTTACTGACAAGGGGACATTTGAGTTTTATTCCCTTCAACCCTGAGTTGGTATGAGAAGTATTTATTATCTCTAAAAAGGAGGGTGTTTTTTCCTGCACTGGGTCCATCCTTGGATCTGCAGCGTCAGCCTTTGTAGAATCCTATCAGCCAATCGGAATTCGAGGGACGCTATCTTGGATGACGTCATTTAAAGGAACCGTCATTCGTCGTTCAGTCGTCGGCCAGGATGGATGTTCCGCATCGAAGGTCTTCAGGATGCTGCCGCTCCGCTCCGAAAGGATGACGATAGAAGATCCCGCTTGGATGAAGACTTCAATCGGATGGAAGACCTCTTCTGCCCCGCTTGGATGAAGACTTCTAACGGATGGAGGAACTCTTCTTGCTCCGCTTGGATGAAGAATTTGGCTCTGCTGGGTGAAGACGACTCAAGGTAGGGAGATCTTCAGGGGCTTAGTGTTAGGTTTATTTAAGGGGGGTTTGGGTTAGATTAGGGGTATGTGGGTGGTGGGTTGTAATGTTGGGGGGGGGGTATTGTATGTTTTTTTTACAGGCAAAAGAGCTGAACTTCTTGGGGCATGCCCCGCAAAGGGCCCTGTTCAGGGCTGGTAAGGTAAAAGAGCTTTGAACTTTAGTAATTTAGAATAGGGTAGGGCATTTTTTTATTTTGGGGGGCTTTGTTATTTTATTAGGGGGCTTAGAGTAGGTGTAATTAGTTTAAAATTGTTGTAATATATTTCTAATGTTTGTAAATATTTTTTTATTTTTTTGTAACTTAGTTCTTTTTTATTTTTTGTACTTTAGTTAGTTTATTTCATTGTATTTATTTGTAGATATTGTATTTAATTAATGTATTGATAGTGTAGTGTTAGGTTTAATTGTAGGTAATTGTAGGTATTTTATTTAATTAATTTATTGATAGTGTAGTGTTAGGTTTAATTGTAACTTAGGTTCTTAACTATTTAATAGCTATTGTACCTGGTTAAAATAAATACAAAGTTACCTGTAAAATAAATATAAATCCTAAAATAGCTATAATATAATTATAATTTATATTGTAGCTATATTAGGATTTATTTTACAGGTAAGTATTTAGCTTTAAATAGGAATAATTTATTTAATAAGAGTTAATTAATTTCGTTAGATTTAAATTATATTTAACTTAGGGGGGTGTTAGTGTTAGGGTTAGACTTAGCTTTAGGGGTTAATACATTTATTAGAATAGCGGTGAGCTCCAGTCGGCAGATTAGGGATTAATGTTTGAAGTTAGGTGTCAGCGATGTTAGGGAGGGCAGATTAGGGGTTAATACTATTTATTATAGGGTTAGTGAGGCGGATTAGGGGTTAATAACTTTATTATAATAGCGGTGCGGTCCGGTCGGAAGATTAGGGGTTAATAAGTGTAGGCAGGTGGAGGCGACGTTGTGGGGGGCAGATTAGGGGTTAATAAATATAATATAGGGCTCGGCGGTGTTAGGGGCAGCAGATTAGGGGTACATAGGGATAATGTAAGTAGCGGCGGTTTAAGGAGCGGCAGATTAGGGGTTACTAATAATATGCAGGGGTCAGCGATAGTGGGGGTGGCAGATTAGGGGTTAATAAGTGTAAGGTTAGGGGTGTTTAGACTCGGGGTACATGTTAGAGTGTTAGGTGCAGACGTAGGAAGTGTTTCCCCATAGCAAACAATGGGGCTGCGTTAGGAGCTGAACGCGGCTTTTTTGCAGGTGTTAGGTTTTTTTTCAGCTCAACGTTTTTGAGGCTGGCCGCGTCCGTAAGCTACTCTGGTATCGAGAGTTGCAGTTGCGTTAAATATGCTCTACGCTCCTTTTTTGGAGCCTAACGCAGACATTCTGTGGACTCTCAATACCAGAGTTATTTTAAAGGTGCGGCCATAAAAAAGCCAGTGTTAGCTACGCGGGTCGTTACCGACAAAACTCTAAATCTAGCCGTAGGATTCCTTTGTTTTGTCTGCCATCTAGTGGTGGTTAACTGTATGTTGCTTCTAATCTTGTTAAGGGTCAGTTTAGCCCAAAAAAATTTTTTTCATTATTCGGATGTGGCTTGAAATTCTAAACAAATTTCTAGTGGAAGTTTATCATTGGATTTGCTTTGTTCCCTTGCTGTTAATTTTGAAAAGCTAAACCTAGGTAGGTTCAAACTGATTTCTAAACTGTTGGAACCGCCTCTTAGCTCAGAGCAATTTGAAAGTTCTTCACAGTTAGACAGAACTAGTTCATGTGTTTCATATTAAATAACATTGTGCTTACACCTGTGGAGTTATTTAGGAGTCTGCAATGATCGGCCAATCTGCATGTCTGTCAAAGCACTGAGATAAGGGAGCAGTCTGCAGAGGTTTAGATACAAGGTACTCACAGAGGTTATACATTTTATTACCTGTGTTGGTTTTTGTAAAACTGGGGAACAAGTAAGGGATTATCTAGTTTTTTAAATAATGGAAATTAGGGTGTAGTCTGTCCCTTTTAATCTTTTCCATGTTTTGTTTTTCTATGGAGGATATAATCATATGTGTATATGATGTCATATAAATATATTTCTATAATTTATAATATTTAATATATACATTGGACAAGTGGTCCATACAATCATTTCTCGTTGGAAAATTATCCTTCTCTAAGGTTTTCCACTTTTATTCCTCTGAAGGATGTATATCATGATATGGTGGATATTCCTTCATTGTATGGGAGTGCATATGTTACAATCTCTTTCATAACAAAGGAAGTCACAACACTGTCGGTGGCACCATCACTTATGTTATGTAGTATATTGTGACACTAATAGGGTACGGTTATATCATGAGCCAAGTGGTTTGTAGATCACCTTTATAAGGGCAGACTGCAGCAGTAAAACTTTGTGCGGGTCCTCTACACTTTTTGATCTCTAAAAAAGTTACCTTGTATACAGACTAGCTTTATAGCGCTGCAAACTCTGTTGGTGCTTTGCATATACCTGATGATGTCGATAATATTATATTATATATATGTGTATGACAATTGGATATCACCCTCTTACGGAGGATACTCAGATCTTGCATTGCCACTGCTATGATTTTAATGTTTTGAGCTCATTACTATGATTGTTGTATTCCCTCTGGTGAGGAGATTTCCGGGTTTGCGTCAGATCCTATTGGTAGTATTTTACATACTTTTTATCTTGAAGGGGGACATTTCACACAGTGTGTTTCCCACCTTTGGTTTCTTTCCAGTGGTCCACTCTGCCTGGTGGGATGTATTGAATTGTTCACGAGTACTTCAATTACCCTTATATAGGCAGATGTAAAGGGGTATTTCTCCTGTGGTATCCCCAACCATCCTTAAAGTTGGCATCAAGGTCAAGCTGTGTTAACATAGCTTGTAGTGGATATTACACTCCCAGTGGGGTATGGAGGGGATGGGGTAATAAAGTGTTAATTTCACATTGTTCTCTACAAGTATTGGTGATTAGTTTATGGATAGATATAAAATAAAGACGCAGGTATATGTACACATTGTGATAATGTAATGAGATCTGATTATACCTACAGATATTAGATACGGACACATGTGTATGTACACAATGTGATACAGTAATGCGATCTGATTATACCTACAGATATAAGATACAGACACATGTATATGTACACAATGTGATACAGTAATGCGATATGATTATACCTACAGATATAAGATACAAACACATGTATATGTACACAATGTGATACAGTAATGCGATCTGATTATACCTACAGATAAAAGATACAGGCACATGTATATGTACACAGTGTGATAAAGTAATGAGATCTGATTATACCTACAGATATAAGATACAGACACATGTATATGTACACAGTGTGCTAAAGTAATGAGATCTGATTATACCTACAGATATAAGATACAGACACATGTATATGTACAAAATGTGATAAAGTAATGAGATCTGATTATACCTACAAGCGCAACCCATTTTATTAGGTTGTGGCTTTACTACATGGAATCACCTGGTTCATGCACGTAAATAAGCTCTAAAGGAGCAAATTTAATACTTTTTATACTGTATGGCTTTCTGTTTGCCTGGCCTGCCAATAACCTTGCCTGTCACGCATCAGGGATAATTTTATAGAATTGCTGAGCATTGTGGGGGTACCTAGCATTGATAAGTCGAAAGGCCTACCGTCAGTGATTATTTTCTTAGTATTACTATTGTGTCTGTTGGAATGGAGTGCAGAGCACTGGGATCAAAGGTGGACTTACAGACGGAAATGAGCACTGGGATCAAAGGTGGACTCCTGCTATGGTCACGCTCGTGACTTTGCAATTTTGCTGGGGAAACTAAAATTTCCCACCGCATTACACATGGCGGGAGAATTTTTGCAGTCTTTGGCATTGGCCGCGGCCGAGGTGTAGCAGCCTCATCATTTTATTAGTCTTAAAAGGGTGCCAAATGGTGACCTAATTTGAGCGTTTTTATCTTTATTTTAACGGGTCTGCAATGATTCAGGTGCCCAGATTTCTTGGGAGGAGTGGGGACTAACCGGCTGGAAGGGTAGGTGTTGGTGCAGGTTTTTAGTGCGCGCCTGAATGTCCAGCAAAAATGGAAGGAGGTAGAATTGGTAATGACTTGGTTTTCTTGAGTTATTCCAGTGCTGGTGGCCATGTTTGTGAGGGCGGATTCATTTGAGTATGGGTCAATGTTGTCCACACTGACAACAGGGGGGTGGTGTCAGCAGTTGACATAGTATCTGCCCCCCCACTCCTAATGCCACGGTCATTGAATTGTTGAGGTCATTTGGGTTGCAATGCCTGTGTTTCCATGCGTTGGTGGGAGCGAAACACATTTCTGGGTTTCATAACTCACTGGCCAATGCCTTTTGAGTTTTCGGTGGCATCACTCCTGGGAGTTCGCACCATGGGCAAACAGAGTGGGGAGAGTATTCCCGGTGTGGATGGGGTGCCTTGGTATGGATGGCCAGCCCACTTTGTGAGGTCTTCAATAGCGCAAAAACGTGGTCTGCCTATGCGAAAGTTTGAGCAGAATGGAAAGGATTGATTTCAGTTAGGGGCATTAGAGATGGCGTCAATGCAGTTGTTGGGGTTTTTTGATTCAAGGGTTGTGGAGCATGGGACTCCTGTGGGTTTGTCAGCCGTAATATATGGCCCCATGGGGGGCTGGCTTATGGGGAAGTGGTTTCCACGGTATCGCAAGTGTCCATTTGCCTCAAGGATTTGGGCCGCCACTGAAGCTGCTGTATTGGGTTTGGTGGCAAAAGTTATTAAAGGTGTGGTTAGGTGGAGGTTCTTCTAGGCTTCTTTGTTGGGGGTGTCTAGAATTTGGGTGTTTAATTTGCATATGGTTGTTCCGTTCAGATTGTTGTAGGTCTGGTAAACATGTGGGTATTGGGCCAATTTTTTAATTATTGGTCTCTGGTGTGCGGCTTTGGTTGAGAAGGAGGGCCTCCAGCCAGGGTTTTGATAAGCAACAATGCTTTTGGAGGGTTTGGAGTACAGGGCCCCAGATTGGCTTGCGTGTTGCCGCTGGTGGTGGATTACGCTGAACTGTTCCAGTATATGGGGGTACTAGTGATCCAGGCCGGGGTAATGATTTCGGTTGCTTGCCTCAGGGAAGCCTGGTGAGTAAGATTAAGGTGGTTTGGAGAAGTTTTTTGGGGCTTTTCCAGGGTTTAAAGGGACACTGTACCCACATTTTTTCTTTTGTAATTCAGAAAGAGCATGTAATTGTAAGCAACTTTCTAATTTACTCCTATTATCAATTTTTCTTCATTCTCTTGCTATCATTATTTGAAAAAGAAGGCATCTAAGATTTTTTTTGGTTTCAGTACTCTGGACAGCACTTTTTTATTGGTGGATGAATTTATCCACCAATCAGCAAGGACAACCCAGGTTGTTCACCAAAAATGGGCCGGCATCTAAACTTACATTCTTGCATTTCAAATAAAGATACCAAGAGAATGAAGAAAATTTGATAATAGGAGTAAATTAGAAAGTTGCTTAAAATTTCATGCTCAATCTGAATCACAAAAGAAAAATTTTGGGTACAGTGTCCCTTTAACCGTCGTATGGTCTACCATGGTTATGAGATTGGTTGGAGGGCAGCATGGCTTCATTATAGACTTACCATGAGTTAAGGTGAACAAGCTGGTTGCAGACTTATACATGGAGAAAATATGAGTGGTTGTGCATCAGTGATTTGGAGGATGCGGGTACTGGTGAATTTTATTTGCAGATTGTGGTACGCCTTAATGTTTTAGGTTTAAGGCGGTTTCTCTTGGGGCGCCAATAGATTTTGGTATCTTTGGCGTGAGGGGTGGCGGGCTGGTCTGCCTGTCAATCAGTCCAGTCTTTGGCGGATGCTAGTTCCCTCATGTCTGCAATTGGACTATGGCCATAAGTGAATTAGTTAACCTCCCCACGGGGTGGGAGAGCAGGTTAAGTAGCTTCTTGGACACAGGGTTTCTTGGAGCTTTAAAGAAATAACTGACTTATTTAAGTCCAGGTGAATTTATATACGGCCTGGTCAACAAGAAAAGGGAGATTAATGAATTAAGTTTGGGAGCTAGCATCTTCAGAGTTAATGGAGTTTATATGGTTCAAAGAGTTATTTATTTGGTGTTTTAAATTAGTTATTTAATAAACAGGCTGTGGCCAGTATTTTTACCAAGCAACAGGTGTCTGTGTATTCTGTAATTGTTGAATGATTTAAGGTAATTTAAAGTTTTTTAAAAGGGGATGGTAATCGTCGACTCGGTGTCAAGCCAGCCCCCAGACACAAAGGAACATAGGGGGAGGGGGCTTTTGACCCCTAGGAGGAGTTAGTCCCATATTTGGTGGAATGGGGTGGGTCCCAGGAGAAGGCTATATAAGGAAGTGTGGGACGGCCATCTGCAGAAAATAATTTTCATGGCAGCAAGAAGTTTTCCCTCCCTCCCATTGTTTGCGGTTGTTATGTTTTATCACAGCTTGGCGGGTGCTAGTTCCCTCACGTCTGCAATTGGACTATGGCCATAAGTGAATGGGTTAACCTCCCCACAGGGTGGGAGAGCAGGTTAAATATCTTCTTAGGCACGGGGTTCCTTGGAGCTTGGGGTTTTAAAGTAATAACAGACTTATTTAAGTCCAGGTGAATTTATATACGGCCTGGTCAACAAGAAAAGGTAAATTAATGAATTAAGTTTGGGAGCTAGCATCTTCAGAGTTAATGGATTTTATATGGTTCAAAGAGTTATTTATTTGGTATTTTAAATTTGTTATTTAATAAACAGGCTGTGGCCAGTATTTTTACCAAGCAACAGGTGTCTGTGTATTCTTTAATTGTTGAATGATTTAAGGTAATTTAAAGTTTTTTTTAAAAGGAGGCGGTATTCGACGACTCTTGGGGTCAAGTTAAACATAACCTCTTTATATAAGGCTGCTTACTTTGCCCCAAGCTACAACAGATCTCCTGTCACCCAAGTCAGTATCATTGAGAATAAACAAGACATAAAACCACACACACCAGTTTCTAATATATACGCACTACCCATTGGAGAAAGTTTCTGGTGGTTATTATAGAGCACTGTTTTTCAAACCTGTCCTGAGGCCTCCCTAAAAGGTCACATTTTGAGAATGTCTGAACTGGAGCACAGGTGAAATAATCAGCTACTTAGAAAACATACGGCTAGATTTCGAGTTTTGCGTTAAGCTGAAAAAGCAGCGTTACCAGGTCCTGACGCTGCTTTTTCACTACCGCTGCTATTACGAGTCTTGCAGGTTTAGGGGCACACACACACTTTGGCCTTACTGCAAACCGACTTACGTAAACCCTTTTTTTTCTATGGGACTTACATAGCACTGGTATTACGAGTCTGTCCTGGGAGGCCAAAAAGTGAGCGGTACACCCTCTACCTCCAAAATTGCTAACGCATTCTAAAATCAGTAGTTATGAGTTTTACACTACAACGCCGTAGCATAAAACTCATAACTAAAGTGCTACAAAGTACACTAACACCTATAAACTACCTATTAACCCCTAAACCGAGGCCTTCCCACATCGCAAACACTATAATAAAATGTTTAACACCTAAACTGCCGCTCCGTACATCGCTGCCACTAGAATAAACATATTAACCCCTAAACCGCCGCACTCCCGCCTTGCAAACACTAGTTAAATATTATTAACCCCTAATCTGCCGCCACTAACATCGCCACCACCTACATTATACTTATTAACCCCTAATCTGCCATCCTCAATGTCGCTGCCACTATATTAAATGTATTAACCCTTAAATCTAAGTTTAACCCTAACACCCCCTTATTTAAATATAATTTAAATAAATCTAAAGAAAATTACTATAATTAACTAAATTATTCCTATTTAAAACTAAATTCTTACCTATAAAATAAAAGCTAAGCTAGCTACAATATAACTAATAGTTACATTGTAGCTAGCTTAGGGTTTATTTTTATTTTACAGGCAAGTTTGTATTTATTTTAACTAGGTAGAATAGTTATTAAAATCGTTATTAACGATTTAATAACTACCTAGCTAAATAAATACAAATTGACCTGTAAAATAAAACCTAACCTAAGTTACAATAACACCTAACACTACACTACAATTAAATTATCTAAATTAAATACAATTAAATACATGAACTAAATTAAATACAATTAAATAAATTAAATTAGCTAAATCACAAAAAAAACCCCACTAAATTACAGAAAATAAAAAACAAATTACAGATCTTTAAACTAATTACACCTAATCTAATAGCCCTAAAAAAACTAGCCTAAACTAAACTATCAATAGCCCTAAAAAGGGCCTTTTGTTGGGCATTGCCCCAAAGTAATCAGCTATTTTACCTGTAAAAAAAAAATACAAACAACCCCCCCCAACAGTAAAACCCACCACCCACACAACCAACCCCCCCAAAAAATACTAATAAAAAAAACCTAACCCCCGAAGATTTACTTACCGGGAGAAGTCTTTATCCAAGTGGCAAGATATCCTCAACGAAGCCGGCAAAAGTGGTCCTCCAGATTCGCAGAAGTGGTCCTCCAGATGGGCAGAAGTCTTCATCCAGACGGCATCTTCTATCTTCATCCTTCCGGCACGGAGCAGGTCCATCTTCAAGACATCCGACACGGAGCATCCTCTTCAAACGACGGCTTCTTCATAAGGAATATCTCTTTAAGTGACGTCATCCAATATGGCGTCCCTTAGATTCCAATTGGCTGATAGAATTCTATCAGCCAATCGGAATTAAGGTAGAAAAAATCCTATTGGCTGATGCAATCAGCCAATAGGATTTAGCTGGCATTCTATTGGCTGTTCCAATCAGCCAATAGAATGCAAGCTCAATCCTATGGCTGATTGGATCAGCCAATAGGATTGAAGTTCAATCCTATTGGCTGATCCAATCAGCCAATAGGATTTTTTCTACCTTAATTCTGATTGGCTGATAGAATTCTATCAGCCAATCGAAATCTAAGGGATGTCATCTTGGATGACATCACGTAAAGAGATATTCATTACAAAGAAGCCATCATTTGAAGAGGATGCACCACGTCGGATGTCTTGAAGATGGACCTGCTCCGCGCCGGAAGGATGAAGATAGAAGATCCCGTCTGGATGAAGACTTCTGCCCGTCTGGAGGACCACTTCTGCCAGCTTTGTGGAGGAAATCTTGTCGCTTGGATGAAGACTTCTCCTGGTAAGTGAATCTTCGGGGGTTAGTGTTAGGATTTTTTTAAGGGTGTATTGGGTGAGTTTTATTTTTAGGTTAGGGCTTTGGGCCTGCAAAAGAGCTAAATGCTCTTTTAAGGGCAATGCCCTTCCAAATGCCCTTTTCAGGGCAATGGGGAGCTTAGGTTTTTTTAGTTAGTATTTTATTTGGGGTATTTTTTTTTTACAGGTGAAAGAGCTGATTACTTTGGGGCAATGCCCCGCAAAAGGCCCTTTTAAGGGCTATTGATAGTTTAGTTTAGGCTAGGGTTTTTTTTTTATTTTGGGGGGGCTTTTTTATTTTGATAGGGCTATTAGATTAGGTGTAATTAGTTTAAAGATCTGTCATTTGATTTTTATTTTCTGTAATTAAGTGGTTTTTTTTGTGATTTAGCTAATTTAATTTATTTAATTGTATTTAATTTAGTTAATTTATTTAATTTAGTTAATTTATTTAATTGTAGTGTAGTGTATTTATTTTAGCTAGGTAGTTATTAAATAGTTAATAACTATTTAATAACTATTCTACCTAGTTAAAATAAATACAATCTTGCCTATAAAATAAAAATAAACCCTAAGCTAGATACAATGTAACTATTAGTTATATTGTAGCTAGCTTAGAGTTTATTTTATAGGTAAGTATTTAGTTTTAAATAGGAATAATTTAGTTAATGATACTAATTTTATTTAGATTTATTTTAATTATATTTCAATTAGGGAGTGTTAGGGTTAGACTTAGGTTTAGGGGTTAATACATTTAATATAGTGGCGGCAACGTTGGGGACGGCAGATTAGGGTTTAATAAGTGTAGGTAGGTTGCGGTGTTAGGTGTAAACATAAAATGTTCTTCCCCATAGGAATCAATGGGGCTTCCTTTGCTGAGTTTTACGCTGCTTTTTGGCAGGTGTTAGACTTTTTCTCAGCCAGCTTTCCCTATTGATGTCTATGGGTAAATTGTGCACAAGCACGTACGACAAGCTCACCGCTAACTTAAGCAGCGCTGGTATTGGAGTGCGGTATGGAGCAAAATTTTGCTCTACGCTCACTTCTTGCCTTTTAACGCCGGGTTTGTAAAAACCTGTTATACCAGCGCTGCAGGTAAGTGAGCGGGGAGAAGAAACTGCTCGTTAGCACCGCATAGCTCCTAACACAAAACTCATAATCTCGCCGATAGTTATTTTACCTGCTCTCATCCAAGGTAATCAAGAAAAACTGGCCTGATGACAGGTTTGAAAACCAGTGTTATAGAGTATATGTGTGGAAAAACTTTATGCCTCCATATAAACTAGGCAACTAGCCTGTGTAGGGGGAAACAGAGCAGAAAGGACATACCCCTGCTGTTCCAGCAGACAGCTCCGTACCAAACACAGAAATTAGTCCCCTGTAACTAACAGGTCAGGACAAGTTGAGGAAGTAAATATTGTTGTCCTTCTGCAGAGAACCTCCATCTTTACTCTACCTACCTCCTAGATGAAGCAAAGAACTACTGGAAGGGAAGGGGAAGTAGGAGGTATAGTTGAATGTTCTGGTTGGGTTGTCTTTGCCTCCTCTTGGTGGTCAGGCGATGTAATTCCCATTTGTAAAAATAGGATTTTGTAGATTCTCACTACCATTAGAAAGAATGACTGTTTTAATCTTTAAAAAGCTCTATCAGTGTAGGCAGCAGACACAGCTTAATTGCCAGATGAACCCTGAGAGGGGCACTGCAAGCTCTTTAAAAAAAATGTCTAAAGCAGCTTTTTTTCAATACTGCATTATAGTAGCTGCTCTGTAGTATCCTGGTAGCTATTATGCCCCTAGCTGCTACCTCTTTATGGTTAACCAACTTACATTACAATTCCTACAAATGTGAATTATAGTTAATTACAGCATCTTTTAAAGAAACATCCCCTTAATTTTATCTAACATACACAAAACAAGCCACCTTCAGGAGAGAAGCCATGTAAGCTTGCAGTTGTAGTACTTATTACTTAGGCTCTGAAGGTATCACCTGTATGTACCTTTTATTATTTTTTTGCAAAGGATTTATGCTTTCTTTATAGCACAACTCTTAACACTACTTTAATGTTATGATACGTTTTACACTTGGGTTTTTTTATTTACCACTGTAACATGTTTCTAGAAAGAATTTAGCTAATCAAATCAGCTAAATACAAGAGCCAGAAAACTTGGTAAAAGCACTCTCTCCATTGCAGACTAATTTTCCTTCAACAATAGCTATTGATATACTTTATCCAACAGTTAAAAACAATTGGTTAAATGTTATAAAGTCTGATGGGTCAGCAAGTATAAAGTTGACTGCCTTTGTTGAACTTGCAGCCTCCAGTGTATTCAGAAAGGAAAATGGGTTAAACTTCATAGTTGTGAGCTAAAGAAATCTTGCAGAAAATAATGTACATTGTATACTTCAGTTATATCAGTTGTGATAGATTTTAGAATGTTTCATTGGTAGTTTCCTTATTTTAATTTTTTTTTTTTTTTTTTAAAGTACTTTAACAACACAATATTACTCTTAAAATATCTTGCAAATTGAGAGAGTTTGACAAAACATATAAAAGACAACAATAATTTAGATATTTCTAATTGTATTGAACAGACATACAATGCTGACAAAATACAGTATATTTAAGATGTATGAGAGTATTCAATGTAGGGGTTTTTGAATATTGAATAGGATGATGTAGTAGTCAGATGAAGATGTTACATGCCGGCAAAACCAGGGAGACAGGGGGCTTGCTCTACAGAAAATAAGGTTTGGATGGTACCTTGTGATATGGTGGGAAAGATATTTGGTTTGTGGCCAATCCTAGCATTAAGTTGGAGGTGGGTAGGTTTTGGTTGTAGAGAGGGTAGCACCTTTGGGTTTAGATAGAAAATGTTATATACACTTTATGGTTAAAAGTATGTGGACACCTGACCATCTATGTGAGCTTATGATCATTGACATTGGGTTACCTCCCCCCCCCCCCCCTACAGGGAATGACTTTCCACAAAATTTTGGAGTGTGTATGTGATAATTTCTGCCCATTCCACCAAAAGGGCATTTGTAAAGTTAGGCACTGATGTTGGAAGAAGGTCTGGCTTACAATTGGCATTCCAATTCATCCCAAAGGTATTTAAGGAGGTTAAGGTCAGGGTCTGTGCACGCTTGAGTTCCTTCACACCAAACCATGTCTGGAACAGTTATGCTGGAACAAGAAAGGGCCTTCCCAAATGGTTTCATACTGAAACTAAAAGGCTTAGCCCAAACCCTGAAATACATCCCCAGACCATTACCCCTCCTCCACCAAACTTTACAGCAGGCACAATGTATTACAGTAGGTAGCATTACCCTGGCATCCACAATATCCAGATTCTTCCACAACACTGACAGATAGTGAAATGCCAGAGAATAATTTTCCACTGCTGTAGAGTCCAGTTTACACCACTCCAACTGACACTTGACATTGTGCATACTGATGTGAGGCTTGTGTTCAGCTGCTCTGCCATAGAAACACATTTAATGAAGCTCCCAATGCATGGTCCTTGTGCTGATGTTGCATCCAGTGGCAATTTGTAACTCTGTTGTGAGTAATGCAACAGATTATAGGAATTTTTTACCCATTATTCGCTTCAGCACTCAGCACTCCCACTCTTTGAGGTTTTTAGCCACTTCATGTTTGGGCCGATGTTGTCCCCAGATGCTTCCACCTCACTATAATAGCACTTACAATTCTAGTAGGGTAGACATTTCACTAACTGACTTGTGGCATAGGAGGCAGTGTATTGACCATGTTTTTCTATGGAAATTTCATGGCTACATGTTGGATTTTATTTTCCTGTTTGCAATGGGTGTGGCAAAAACACCAGAACTCTAAAATTAGTAGGGTGTCCGCATACCTTTGGCCATATAGTTTATATAATTTATAGTTATCTATTTCTAGGCCCAATGTTTAAAGGATCATGAGGTCTATTAGAAATGCTGATTTCCATCCTGCCAGTTTCACAATCTGTCTACTGGACTAAATGTTATAAAAAGTTGTCTGGCCCTACCTGTCCAGACAAGTGGCAATATGCCTTTCTTAGAAGAATATAGGGCTTGCTGTCTTTTCAGCAATGTGACCATATCTCCGCTAATGTGGATCATGGCAGGGTAGTGTTTTCGAAGCATGTTTACACAACATATACTCTGTGTTTAGAAAATACAAAAATGGTTTCTGTTTATCAAATGTTCAAATAATTAGATACAGTGGGGCCTATTTATGAAAGGCCTGTCGAACATGATACGACATTGCGGATCATGTCCGACAGACTTCGTTGAATGCGGAAAACAATACGCTCTCCGCATTCAGCATTGCACCAGCAGCTCTTGTGCAACGCCGCCCTCTGCAGATTCGTGGCCAATCAGCCACTAGCAGGGGGCTGTCAATCAACCCGATCGTATTCGATCAGGTTGAATTGCGGCAATCTCTGTCCGCCTCCTCAGAGCAGGCGGACAGGTTATGGAGCAGCGGTCTTTAGAACAAGGGGCTTCAAGCTCCATACGGAGCTTGATAGATATGCCCCAGTATATAAATTACATTTCAATGGACATTCAGTAGATTTCATACAATGCTAATTTCACCACTGAAAAGGTGGTGAAAATGTTCACCTAAGATATTGTCTATTTACTTAAAGGGATAGTATAGTCAAAATTAAACTTTCATGATTCAGATAGAGCATGTAATTTTAAGCAACTTTATAATTTACTATTGTTAACAATTTTTCTTGTGCCTAGATTTGGAGTTTGGCGGTAGCCGTGAAAACCAGCGTTAGAGGCTCCTAACGCTGGTTTTAGGCTACCGCCGGTATTTGGAGTCAGTCAGGAAAAGGTCTAACGCTCACTTTTCAGCCGCAACTTTTCCATACCGCAGATCCCCTTACGTCATTTGCGTATCCTGGCCTAGATTTGGAGTTTGGCGGTAGCCGTGAAAACCAGCGTTAGAGGCTCCTAACGCTGGTTTTAGGCTACCGCCGGTATTTGGAGTCAGAAAGGAAAGGGTCTAACGCTCACTTTTCAGCCGCGACGTTTCCATACCGCAGATCCCCTTACGTCAATTGCGTATCCTATCTTTTCAATGGGATCTTTCTAACTCCGGTATTTAGAGTCGTGTCTGAAGTGAGCGTTAGAAATCTAACGACAAAACTCCAGCCACAGAAAAAAGTCAGTAGTTAAGAGCTTTCTGGGATAACGCCGGTTTATAAAGCTCTTAACTACTGTGCTCTAAAGTACACTAACACCCATAAACTACCTATGTACCCCTAAACCGAGGTCCCCCCACATCGCCGCCACTTGATTAAATTGTTTTAACCCCTAATCTGCCGACCGCCACCTACGTTATACTTATGTACCCTTAATCTGCTGCCCCTAACACCGCCGACCCCTATATTATATTTATTAACCCCTAATCTGCCCCCCACAACGTCGCCTCCACCTGCCTACACTTATTAACCCCTAATCTGCCGAGCGGACCGCAAAGCTATTATAATAAAGTTATTAACCCCTAATCCGCCTCACTAACCCTATAATAAATAGTATTAACCCCTAATCTGCCCTCCCTAACATCGCCGACACCTAACTTCAAACATTAACCCCTAATCTGCCGACTGGAGCTCACTGCTATTCTAATAAATGTATTAACCCCTAAAGCTAAGTCTAACCCTAACACTAACACCCCCCTAAGGTAAATATAATTTAAATCTAACGAAATAAATTAACCCTTATTAAATAAATTATTCCTATTTAAAGCTAAATACTTACCTGTAAAATAAATCCTAATATAGCTACAATATAAATTATATTTATATTATAGCTATTTTAGGATTTATATTAATTTTACAGGTAACTTTGTATTTATTTTAACCAGGTAAAATAGCTAAAATAGTTAAAATAATTACAAAATTACCTGTAAAATAAATCCTAACCTAAGTTACAATTAAAACTAACACTACACGGGGGGCGGACCCGACCATGGACTGAAATGGCCGCAAAACAGTGAAGCTCCGCTAGACTACAGGCACAGTTTGGGGATAAGCCTTTTTATTTGTTAATTTACTGCACACAAAAAGCATTAATAAGAGAAATAACCTGATTGGGATGCACTAAAATACAAAGCAGACCGCAAAAGACAACAAGACAGCCCTCATTAAGAAGATGGGAAAAGAGGCGCCAAACTCCGCCATTACTATGAAACTAACTGAAAGCAGACCATAAGACAAAAGGATCCCGAAAATCTGCTGAGATCTGCGACGGAGAGATCACAGATTGGAGTGACTCTTAATCGGATGAGAGGACTTACTGGGGAAAACAGACGGACGGAACTATAACCGGAATTGACGGTAAAAAGTCGCCTGCAAATCACACATACACATGTGGAGCGCTATAAACAATAAAGCTTACACTGGGGAGACCTTAGCTTAAGCTATTAAACTGACTTACCGAAAGCCGGGCAGAGACCCGCACAACAAATACACGGCCGTCACCTCACCCTGCAGCGAAAAACAGCATCAACAGGGGAAAGGGGAATAAAGCCGCCAGCCAAAAGTACACTTATTAAACGCAATAACAAGGGCACAAGTAACCGGAGACCCACGAAGTGGAACACATCAATACAGAAAAGACCAGTAAGTCCTTACCGACATTACAACTACACTCTTTATCTGTGACCCACATTACAGACATCCTGCCTAAATGATAAAATACTAATTCACAATCAGGCCTGAAAGCAGAATTAAGCACATAACTTTCATTTTCTGTTGCCCTTCCTTCCTGCTTAAAGCAACATAATAAATTGCAGCTAAGAGACTTAAGAAGGTACACGCTGCCCCGTATTGCACTGTCATTAGCCTACAGCCTATAAGGCAGAAAGCAATAAAATCCTCAGGGTCCCTATTTCGGCAGCACCTAGCAATAACAGAGTGGGTCACTAAAATGACTTCGAAGAGGGCTCCCAAAGGGGAGAAAACCCCAAAAAGCAATTCGAGCAAAATGAATATGTTTTTTAAAACAACTCACATCCCAATGGCAGAAGAAGAGGACTCCCTGCAGACCTTAGAAGACACAGATAGCCACCAAGACCCAACATTAGACATACCACTAACAAAAGCTGACCTTAGAGATCTACCCACGAAGGACGATTTTTCCACATTCATTCACCAAGTGGGCCGCATGATCAAAGACGGGCTGGCAGAGGTTAAAAAGGAGGTCAACGAATTAGGTAACAGGATGGAATATCTAGAAGAACAATCTGAATCTCAGACATCCGACATTGACCTTCTGAACAGAAAAGTTTTAGCTCAGGAATCCCAAATATCTTTCCTACAGGAGAAGCTGGAGGATTTGGACAATAGGGGGAGGAGGCAGAACATTAGAATTAGAGGCTTACCAGAAAAAATTGCTCAAGATAATTTGTCCTCCTCCCTCCAAGATTTGTTCAGAACTGTACTAAAAGAACCTGATCTCACAGAAATCCCTCTGGACCGTGCCCACAGAGCACTACGACCACAACCTAAAGATACAGATCCCCCAAGAGACGTCATCATAAAATTCCATAAATTTACAGACAAAGAGAGGATAATGAAAGCAACAAGGCAGCAACAACTAATACCATACCAAGGGCATCAAATACAACTCTACTCAGACCTCAGTCCCCTCACGCTGCAAAACAGAAAGGAAAATCGATTTCTAACTCAACACCTGCAAGATAATGGGATCTCCTATAGATGGGGTTTCCCATTTAGCATAAAAGTACTGAAGAATAACAGAATTCATGTGTACAAATCTACGGAAGATCTAGAACCCTTCTGCTCCCAACTTGGTATTCCACAACCCTCCCTACCATCACTGCAAGAGGAGAAGAACACAGAGGAAGTAGGACCATTGCAGCAAAGGCCCAGATGGAAAAAAGTCCAAAGAAAAAGGATGAGAGAACCAGCAGCATCTGGATCACCACCTAACTCAACCACAGAAAATACATGAACGGGACTTTTCTGATCTGAAAAGACTATAACCTACCCTAGAAAGAGACTGGTTGCCTAAGGACTCTATTAGACAAACAGAATGATCGGAGGTCACGAGAGACTCTAAGGGCAAAAAATGGGAAGGTCTGTTGTATAGATTTAACAACACTGTTATGACCCACTATATACTAAGTCGCATAACAATTACTGAAACAGGTATGGAGGGAGGGGAGGGAAAGGAAGAAAAAGGGAAAGGAGGTAATTAAAAATAAAAAAAAAAAAAAAAAAAAAATTTTGTGATAATTACAATTAATAGCAAAGGTTAAGCTAAGTAACCCCAACTGTGTCTGGACCGAATTAGGTCTGTAAATTCCCCTAATTTACTTGAATCCATTCCCCATAGATACTGGGAGAATGGAAAATGTTTTCTTGGTTAATTTTTGGTTAATAATATTGTTTTGTTTATTTCAAAAGTTTTTACAGGTTGTATTATATGGTTGGTCGGGGGTGTATCGGGAGAAATACCTGGACGCTCCACAGTCATCTAGAGAAATCCTTCGTCTAGTAACAGATGATTTCGACACAGGTACCACACTACACTGCACTACACGGGAGGGGGCTAGTCAACACACACAATGGCTCACAATATAAAACTTATCTCGCAGAACTGCAAGGGTCTAAACTCCCCAACCAAGAGATCTATAGCTTTAGCTTGGTTCAGAAAACAACAGGGAACAATAGTGTATCTACAGGAAACCCATTTCGCCAAACAAAGAATGCCCAAATTATATTCTAAAATTTATACCCAGCAACACTTCAGCTCAAACACTAATAAGAAGAATGGAGTGGGCATATTAATAAGCAGGGAACTCCCACTTCAAATCCTAGAACAACATTCAGATGAAGAGGGCAGATTCCTAATACTGGTGGGAAACCTTTACAATAATCCCATAACACTAATGAACATATATGCCCCCAACACACGACAGCTACGTTTTTTTAACAAAGCACTAAATAAATTAAGAGAAGTACAGAAAGGGATGGTACTGGTGGGAGGAGACCTCAACATGACTCTACACCCACACATTGACAGTTCTACAGGCAAAAGCCACCTGACTCAAAAACAAAGGATCCATATCACTCAAACACTAGACACACTGATGCTGATAGATGTATGGAGATTGCACCATTCTAGAACAAGAAGTTATACCTTCTATTCACATCCTGGGCGTTCTTACTCAAGAATAGATTACTGGCTGGTAGATCATAATAACATTGCCAAAGCCACCGACACAGAGATCCTCCCGATCTCATGGTCGGATCATGCCTCGATTACCTTGGACATAGTGTGGCCATCAATCCCCCATCGCCAAACCACATGGCGCTTAGATCCCACTATACTACATAACCCAGTTGTTAAAACTCAAATAGAGACTAATATTAAAGATTTCTTCCTACACAATTCACCAACAGCAACAAACGGTATGAATAACTGGTTAGCGCAGAAAGCTACAATCAGAGGTGAACTTATTAAACAAAAAGCGCTACTAAGAAAACAATATAACACAGAATATGATAAATTACTCTCTAACTTACACACCTTAGAAAAGCAACACAAACTCAATCCCCAGAGCGAGGAAATAACAAAATCTGTTAGTAAGGCTAGGGAGGCCTTTCGAACGCTCCTACAAAAAAACGCAATAAAGAAAGCATTCTACTTAAAAAAAATGTATTTCCATAACAATAACAAAGCAGGCACTTGGTTAGCAAAAGCCCTTTCTCAAAAAGCCTTCCAGGCCCATATTTTTAATATAGATAACGATAAGGGACAGTCTGAGATAGACCCAAAAAATATAGCAAACACATTTGGTCATTATTATTCCAAACTATATAACATCACAAACCAAAAGGCCACAGACAACCCAGATGACCTCAGAAACTACTTAGATTCGATAGACACCCCGAAAATAACATCGCAAGAAGCAGATATCCTAGACGCTCCATTGACATTGAAAGAGGTGCTAGACGCCATAGATACTTTACCTAATAATAAAAGCCCCGGCCCAGATGGCTATTCCAATGACTATTATAAAATATACAAATCTACCATAGCACCTCACTTGCTACAAGCATTCCAACACATAGATGAAACAGGGCATTTCCCAACAGAGTGTTTAGAGGCCTATGTCTCTGTGATACCCAAAACAGGTAAACCAGCCAACCTACCCAGCAGCTATAGACCTATTTCCCTGCTCAACACCGACCTAAAGCTGTTCGCAAAGATTATAGCAGAACGTATCAATAAGATACTACCCCAAATTATACATCTCGACCAGGCAGGTTTTGTCCCTGGAAGAGAAGCGAGGGACAACACCATCCGGACACTACAATTAATAGACTACGCTAAGGTACATAGAGTCGGGATGGTGGTTGTCTCCGCTGACGCTGAAAAAGCGTTTGATCGCTTAAATTGGAAATTTTTACAAGCTGTTCTAGACAAGGCAGGATTTGGAGAAATCACTATTAACAGAATTTTTAGCTTATACCGCAACCCATCGGCCAAAGTAAAAGTCAATAACATCCTATCAGATGCTTTCCATATACACAATGGTACCCGTCAGGGCTGCCCTCTATCCCCTCTTTTGTTTGTCCTGAACATGGAGATATTGGCCCAGAGAATTAGGCAGAATAGAAAGATATCAGGTATCAAAATAGGGAAAGATGACTACAAACTCTCGCTCTATGCAGACGACGTACTACTTACCCTAACCAACCCAGTCGACTCCATACCTGAAGTACTAAAAGAATTCAGAGAGTTTGGATCATTTTCAAACTTCTTATTAAATGATCAAAAGTCTGAGATCCTGAATATATCCCTCCCAAAAGCTAAATACACTGAATTACTACAGAATTGCCCGTTCAGCCCTCAAAAAAAAGCCATTAAATATTTAGGTATTTATTTATCACCCAAACCCACGGCACTATTTGAACAAAATTACCAGACATTATACAAAGAACTGAAAAAAGAGCTAAGTAGATGGAGCGAGAAAACAATCTCCTGGTGGGGGCGTATCCAGGCAGTGAAGATGACAGTGCTACCCAGAATTTTATACATTCTCCAAGCTGTCCCAATCTCCCTGACTAGTTCTTATCGTAATAAGCTCCAAAAATTAATAAACGAATTTACATGGGGAAAGGTTAAACCCAGAATCCTTAAAAACACAATGTATCGATCTACTCAGACTGGAGGCCTAGGACTCCCTAATATAGAGATATACTATAAAGCAAAATGCCTACAAAGGATCTTGGATTGGCACCGTAGTGTAGAGAGTAAGGCCTGGGTGGCACTAGATTCACAAATTCTGAAGTCCCCATCCCCAGGAGTGCTGTGCTGGGTAGAAAAGAAAAGTAGACCACCCTGGATCGGATCTTATCCGCTTTTTCAGCACGTTTTTGAAATATGGGATAGTCTACTATCCAAAGACCAGAAAATCTCATCCCTAAGATCCCCTATGTCCCCAGTATCGCCCAACGCAGAATTACACGGAGGGTTAGAACAGAAACTGAATAGGCAGCTGGATTGGGAGATAGGGTACACGGCTCCTATATATACTTTTCTACAGGGTAACAAACTCAGACCGAAAACGGACTTAGGGAATATATTAGGAGGAGCCTTCACAAAATGGTTGAAGTACCACCAGCTTGACCACTTCCTAACCACATCGGCAGACAAAGACCAAATGACGAGACAACCCACACCTTTCGAGCAATTATGCCTACAGGACCGGTCATTAAGACACACACTAGCATGGGCGAAAAAGGCCCTAATTACCACAGATAAAACAGACACCCCATTATATGTTAATCGTTGGCACAGGGAATTAGATAGGGAATTATCTGAAATAGAGTGGCAACACATATTTCACAACACAAAAACATCATCAACCTCCACCAAATTCCTAGAATTGAATTTTAAGATCCTAACTAGATGGTACCTGACCCCGGCTAGGCTCAAAACAATATACCCAGCAGCATCAGACATGTGCTGGAGAGGTTGCGGCAGTAGAGGCCCCATGACCCATATATGGTGGGCATGTAACCGCATACAACCCTTCTGGCAGCAGGTGGGAGAATATGTTAAATCCATAGGCAACCAACAGAACGATTATAAAATCCAACTCCCCACGGCTTTATTAAATTTGCTCCCAAAATGTAAATGTAAAATACGGAGGAAATTAATCCAGCTAGCATTAAATACAGCAAGATCCCTAATTGTAGCCAATTGGAAGTCGCCAATAGTCCCCACACATCAGGCATGGGAATCACTCATGGGACACACAATCCAGCTTGAGGAATACGGATACTTTATCCGAAAAGACATGGACACATACCATAACATACAGTTCTATTGGGAATCACGTATGCACACACACTAGGATAACACATATTCATCTGGTCCTATGGGATCGGACAAGGCTGAATTAAGAAAAGATATACATGAATGGATAAGACCGGGGCTCTGGATCCACTTCACGACCAACCATAGTTCTATTGTTCTTCGTTACTGTTTTAAATAAGAATTATTGAAAGCAAGATAATATGCGTTGTAAAATATGGATGACAAACAAATATCAGGGGCGAAATCTAACGCACTCCAAATATAACATTATTTCCTTATGTCTGTTTTCGCTCTTGAACTAATGTGAAATGTACTACATTGTTATGTAACGCTTTTTTTTTTCATCCAATAAACATTTTTTTCAAAAAAAAAAACTAACACTACACTATCAATAAATTAATTAAATAAAATACCTACAATTACCTACAATTAAACCTAACACTACACTATCAATACATTAATTAAATACAATATCTACAAATAAATACAATGAAATAAACTAACTAAAGTACAAAAAATAAAAAAGAACTAAGTTACAAAAAATAAAAAAATATTTACAAACATCAGAAAAATATTACAACAATTTTAAACTAATTACACCTACTCTAAGCCCCTTAATAAAATAACAAAGACCCCCAAAATAAAAAAATGCCCTACCCTATTCTAAATTACTAAAGTTCAAAGCTCTTTTACCTTACCAGCCCTGAACAGGGCCCTTTGCGGGGCATGCCCCAAAGAATTCAGCTCTTTTGCCTGTAAAAAAACACATACAATACCACCCCCCAACATTACAACCCACCACCCACATACCCCTAATCTAACCCAAACCCCCCTTAAATAAACCTAACACTAAGCCCCTGAAGATCTTCCTACCTTATCTTCACCATACCAGGTTCACCGATCGATCCAGAAGAGCTCCTCCGATGTCCTGATCCAAGCCCAAGCAGGGGGCTGAAGAGGTCCATGATCCGGATGAAGTCATCATCCAAGCGGGAGCTGAAGAGGTCCAGGATCCGGCTGAAGTCATCATCCAAGCGGGAGCTGAAGAGGTCCATGATCCGGCTGAAGTCTTCTATCAACGGCATCTTCAATCTTCTTTCTTCCGGATCCATCTTGCAGGCTTCCGACGCGGAACATCCTGCTGGCCCGACGGACTACCGACGAATGACGGTTCCTTTAAGGGACGTCATCCAAGATGGCGTCCCTCGAATTCCGATTGGCTGATAGGATTCTATCAGCCAATCGGAATTAAGGTAGGAAAATTCTGATTGGCTGATGGAATCAGCCAATCAGAATCAAGTTCAATCCGATTGGCTTATCCGATCAGCCAATCAGATTGAGCTCGCATTCTATTGGCTGATCGGAATTCGAGGGACGCCATCTTGGATGACGTCCCTTAAAGGAACCGTCATTCATCAGGAAGTCGTCGGAGAAGAAGGATGGATCCGCGATGGAGGTCTTCAAGATGGAGCCGGTCCTCATCGGATGAAGATAGAAGATGCCGCTTGGAAGAAGATGGTTGCCGGTCCGGATCTACTCTTCTTCCCGGATAGGATGAAGACTTTGGACCCTCTTCTGGACTTCTTCAGCCGTCGGATGATGAATGTCTAGCCCCCTCTTGGGTTGGATGAAGATATCGGAGCCAGGACGGATCGGTGTGATACCCAGTGAGGTGAAGACAAGGTAGGAAGATCTTCAGGGGCTTAGTGTTAGGTTTATTTAAGGGGGGTTTGGGTTAGATTAGGGGTATGTGGGTGGTGGGTTGTAATGTTGGGGGGGGTTTGTATGTTTTTTTTTTACAGGCAAAAGAGCTGAATTTCTTGGGGCATGCCCCGCAAAGGGCCCTGTTCAGGGCTGGTAAGGTAAAAGAGCTTTGAACTTTTGTAATTTAGAATAGGGTAGGGCATTTTTTTATTTTGGGGGGCTTTGTTATTTTATTAGGGGGCTTAGAGTAGGTGTAATTAGTTTAAAATTGTTGCAATATTTTTCTAATGTTTGTAAATATTTTTTTATTTTTTGTAACTTAGTTCTTTTTTATTTTTTGTACTCTAGTTTAGTTTATTTAATTGTATTTATTTGTAGGAATTGTATTTAATTTATTTATTGATAGTGTAGTTTTAGGTTTAATTGTAGATAATTATAGGTATTTTATTTAATTAATTTATTGATAGTGTAGTGTTAGGTTTAATTGTAACTTAGGTTAGGATTTATTTTACAGGTAAATTTGTAATTATTTTAACTATTTTAGCTATTAAATAGTTCTTAACTATTTAATAGCTATTGTACCTGGTTAAAATAAATACAAAGTTACCTGTAAAATAAATATAAATCCTAAAATAGCTATAATATAATTATAATTTATATTGTAGCTATATTAGGATTTATTTTACAGGTAAGTATTTAGCTTTAAATAGGAATAATTTATTTAATAAGAGTTAATTAATTTCGTTAGATTAAAATTATATTTAATTTAGGGGGGTGTTAGTGTTAGGGTTAGACTTAGCTTTAGGGGTTACTACATTTATTAGAATAGCGGTGAGCTCCAGTCGGCAGATTAGGGGTTAATGTTTGAAGTTAGGTGTCGGCGATGTTAGGGAGGGCAGATTAGGGGTTAATACTATTTATTATAGGGTTATTGAGGCGGATTAGGGGTTAATAACTTTATTATAATAGAGGTGCGGTCCGGTCGGCAGATTAGGGGTTAATAAGTGTAGGCAGGTGGAGGCGACGTTGTGGGGGGCAGATTAGGGGTTAATAAATATAATATAGGGGTCGGCGGTGTTAGGGACAGCAGATTAGGGGTACATAGGTATAATGTAGGTTGCGGCGGTGTACGGAGCGGCAGATTAGGGGTTAATAATAATATGCAGGGGTCAGCGATAGCGGGGGCGGCAGATTAGGGGTTAATAAGTGTAAGGTTAGGGGTCTTTAGACTTGGGGTACATATTAGAGTGTTAGGTGCAGACGTAGGAAGTGTTTCCCCATAGGAAACAATGGGGCTGCGTTAGGAGCTGAACGCGGCTTTTTTGCAGGTGTTAGGTTTTTTTTCAGCTCAAACAGCCCCATTGTTTCCTATGGGGGAATCGTGCACGAGCACGTTTTTGAAGCTGGCCACTTCCGTAAGCAACTCTGGTATCGAGAGTTGAAGTTGCGTTAAATATGCTCTACGCTCCTTTTTTGGAGCCTAACGCAGCCATTCTGTGGACTCTCAATACCAGAGTTATTTAAAAGGTGCGGCCAGAAAAAAGCCAGCGTTAGCTACATGGGTCGTTACTGACAAAACTCTAAATCTAGCCGCCTATCTTTTCAATGGGATCTTTCTAACTCCGGTATTTAGAGTCGTGGCTGAAGTGAGCGTTAGAAATCTAACGACAAAACTCCAGCCGCAGAAAAAAAGTCAGTAGTTAAGAGCTTTCTGGGCTAACGCCGGTTTATAAAGCTCTTAACTACTGTGCTCTAAAGTACACTAACACCCATAAACTACCTATGTACCCCTAAACAGAGGTCCCCCCACATCGCTGACACTCGATTAATTTTTTTTAACCCCTAATCTGCCGACCGCCACCTACGTTATCCTTATGTACCCCTAATCTGCTGCCCCTAACACCGCTGACCACTATATTATATTTATTAACCCCTAATCTGCCCCCCACAATGTCGCCGCCAGCTACCTACACTTATTAACCCCTAATCTGCCGTCCGCACGCCGCCGCAAGCTACATTATAACTATGTACCCCTAATCTGCTGCCCCTAACACCGCCGACCCCTGTATTATATTTATTAACCCCTAACCTGCCCCCCACAACGTCGCCTCCACCTGCCTACACTTATTAACCCCTAATCTGCCGAGCGGACCGCACCGCTATTATAATAAAGTTATTAACCCCCTAATCCGCCTCACTAACCCTATAATAAATAGTATTAACCCCTAATCTGCCCTCACTAACATCGCCGACACCTAACTTCAAACATTAACCCCTAATCTGCCGACTGGAGTTCACCGCTATTCTAATAAATTTATTAACCCCTAAAGCTAAGTCTAACCCTAACACTAACACCCCCCTAAGTTAAATATAATTTAAATCTAACGAAATAAATTAACTCTTATTAAATAAATTATTCCTGATTAAAGCTAAATACTTACCTGTAAAATAAATCCTAATATAGCTACAATATAAGTTATAATTGTATTATAGCTATTTTAGTATTTATATTTATTTTACAGGTAACTTTGTATTTATTTTAACCAGGTACAATAGCTAAAATAGTTAAAATAATTACAAAATTACCTTTAAAATAAATCCTAACCTAAGTTACAATTAAACCTAACACTATACTATCAATAAATTAATTAAATAAAATACCTACAATTACCTACAATTAAACCTAACACTACACTATCAATACATTAATTAAATACAATATCTACAAATAAATACAATGAAATAAACTAACTAAAGTACAAAAAATAAAAAAGAACTAAGTTACAAAAAATAAAAAAATATTTACAAACATCAGAAAAATATTACAACAATTTTAAACTAATTACACCTACTCTAAGCCCCCTAATAAAATAACGAAGACCCCCAAAATAAAAAAATGCCCTACCCTATTCTAAATTACAAAAGTTCAAAGCTCTTTTACCTTACCAGCCCTGAACAGGGCCCTTTGCGGGGCATGCCCCAAAGAATTCAGCTCTTTTGCCTGTAAAAAAAACACATACAATACCCCCCCCCCAACATTACAACCCACCACCCACATACCCCTAATCTAACCCAAACCCCCCTTAAATAAACCTAACACTATATTTTATTTTATTTAATTAATTTATTGATAGTGTAGTGTTAGGTTTAATTGTAACTTAGGTTAGGATTTATTTTACAGGTAATTTTGTAATTATTTTAACTATTTTAGCTATTAAATAGTTCTTAACTATTTAATAGCTATTGTACCTGGTTAAAATAAATACAAAGTTACCTGTAAAATAAATATAAATCCTAAAATAGCTATAATATAATTATAATTTATATTGTAGCTATATTAGGATTTATTTTACAGGTAAGTATTTAGCTTTAAATAGGAATAATTTATTTAATAAGAGTTAATTAATTTCGTTAGATTTAAATTATATTTAACTTAGGGGGGTGTTAGTGTTAGGGTTAGACTTAGCTTTAGGGGTTAATACATTTATTAGAATAGCGGTGAGCTCCAGTCGGCAGATTAGGGGTTAATGTTTGAAGTTAGGTGTCGGTGATGTTAGGGAGGGCAGATTAGGAGTTAATACTATTTATTATAGGGTTATTGAGGCGGGAGTGAGGCGGATTAGGGGTTAATAACTTTATTATAATAGCGGTGCGGTCCGGTCGGCAGATTAGGGGTTAATAAGTGTAGGCAGGTAGAGGCGACGTTGTGGGGGGCAGATTAGGGGTTAATAAATATAATATAGGGGTCGGCGATGTTAGGGCAGCAGATTAGGGGTACATAGGGATAATGTAAGTAGCGGCGGTTTACGGAGCGGCAGATTAGGGGTTAATAATAATATGCAGGGGTCAGCGATAGGGGGGCGGCAGAATAGGGGTTAATAAGTGTAAGGTTAGGAGTGTTTAGACTCAGGGTACATGTTAGGGTGTTAGGTGCAGACGTAGGAAGTGTTTCCCCATAGACAACAATGGGGCTGCGTTAGGAGCTGAACGCGGCTTTTTTGCAGGTGTTTTTTTTTCAGCTCAAACAGCCCCATTGTTTTCTATGGGGGAATCGTGCACAAGCACGTTTTTGAGGCTGGCCGCGTCCGTAAGCAACTCTGGTATCGAGAGTTGAAGTTGCGTTAAATATGCTCTATGCTCCTTTTTTGGAGCCTAACGCAGCCATTCTGTGGACTCTCAATACCAGAGTTATTTTAAAGGTGCGGCCAGAAAAAAGCCAGCGTTAACTACGCGGGTCGTTACCGACAAAACTCTAAATCTAGCCGTTGGTTTCTTCATTTAAAAAAGCTGGAATGTAAGCTTTGAAGCTGGCCCATTTTTGGTTCAGCACCTGGGTAGCACTTGCTGATTGGAGTATAAATGTAGCCATCCAATCAGCAAGCGCTACCCAGGTGTTGAGCCAAAAAATGGGCCGGCTCCTAAGCTTACTTTCCAGCTTTTTTTTAAATAAAGATGCCAAGAGAACAAAGAAAAATTGATAATGGGAGTAAATTTGAAAATTGCTTAAAATGGCATGCTCTATTTGAATCATTAATGTTTAATTTTGACTAGACTATCCCTTCTTGATTTCTACCAGGTTTAAAAGTATAAGTGTACAGTAATAATACAATGCTTATAGAAGTTTATTGTTTATTTACCTCATACCAAGTTTGGTTCAAATGAGAAAACATCTTGAAGCTGTGCTTTACTAATACAGTTCTTTGAACAATGAAATTGCATATTATTACCCAAGTGTTATAAAAGAACATAAAGTTCTTATTACTTTTTATTTTTTAGGAAGTTTCAGTTTTAGAAACATATTCGGCTAGTTTTGTCGGTAACGACCCGCGTAGCTAACGCTGGCTTTTTTTCCCCCGCACCTTTTAAATACAGCTGGTATTTAGAGTTCACAGAAGGGCTGCGTTAGGATCCAAAAAGGGAGCGTATAGTATATTTACCGCCAATGCAACTCTTAATACCAGCGGTGCTTACGGACGCGGCCAGCTTCAAAAACGTGCTCGTGCACGATTCCCCCATAGAAAACAATGGGGCAGTTTGAGCTGAAAATAAACCTAACACCTGCAAAAAAGCAGCGTTCAGCTCTTAACGCAGCCCCATTGTTTCCTATGGGGAAACAGTTTCTAAGTCTGCACCTAACACTCTAACATGTACCCCGAGTCTAAACTCCCCTAACCTTACACTTATTAACCCCTAATCTGCCGCCCCCGCTATCGCTGGCCCCTGCATTACACTTTTAACCCCTAATCTGCCGCTCCGTACACCGCCGCAACCTACATTATACCTATGTACCCCTAATCTGCTGCCCCTAACACCGGCGACCCCTATATTATATTTATTAACCCCTAATCTACCCCCCACAACGTCGCCGCCAGCTACCTACAATAATTAACCCCCTAATCTGCCGACCGGACCTCACCGCTACTATAATAAATGTATTAACCCCTAATCCGCCTCACTAACCCAATAATAAATAGTATTAACCCCTAATCTGCCCTCCCTAACATCGCTGACACCTAACTTCAAGTATTAACCCCTAATCTGCCGACCGGACATCACCGCTACTCTAATAAATGTATTAACCCCTAAAGCTAAGTATAACCCTAACACTAACACCCCCCTAAATTAAATATAATTTAAATCTAACAAAATAAATTAACTCTTATTAAATAAATTATTCCTATTTAAAGCTAAATACTTACCTGTAAAATAAACCCTAATATAGCTACAATATAAATTATAATTATATTGTAGCTATTTTAGGATTAATATTTATTTTACAGGCAACTTTGTAATTATTTTAACCAGGTACAATAGCTATTAAATAGTTAATAACTATGTAATAGCTACCTAGATAAAATAATTACAAAATTACCTGTAAAATAAACCCTAACCTAAGTTACAATTAAACCTAACACTGATGGAATCAGCCAATCAGATTCAAGTTCAATCCGATTGGCTGATTCAATCAGCCAATCAGATTGAGCTCGCATTCTATTGGCTGATCGGAACAGCCAATAGAATGCGAGCTCAATCTGATTGGCTGATTCAATCAGCCAATCAGATTTTCCCTACCTTAATTCCGATTGGCTGATAGAATCCTATCAGCCAATCGGAATTCGAGGGACGCCATCTTGGATGACGTCATTTAAAGGAACCTTCATTCGGACTTAGGACGTCGGAAGAAGAGGATGGATCCGCGTCAGAGGTCTTGAAGATGGAGCCACTCGTCATCGGATGAAGATAGAAGATGCCGCTTGGATGAAGATGGTTGCCGGTCCGGATCTCCTCTTCTGCCCGGATAGGATGAAGACTTTGGAGCCTCTTCTGGACTTCTTCTTACCGCTTGATAGAAGACTTCAGCCGGATGATGGATCTTCAGCCCCCGCTTGGGCTTGGATGAAGATTTCGGAGCCTGGACAGATCGGTGATACCCGGTGTGGTGAAGATAAGGTAGGAAGATCTTCAGGGGCTTAGTGTTAGGTTTATTTAAGGGGGGTTTGGGTTAGATTAGGGGTATGTGGGTGGTGGGTTGTAATGTTGGGGGGGGTATTGTGTTTATTTTTACAGGCAAAAGAGCAGAATTCTTTGGGGCATGCCCCGCAAAAGGCCCTTTTAAGGGCTGGTAAGGTAAAAGAGCTTTTCTATTTTAATTTTAGAATAGGGTAGGGCATTTTTTTATTTTGGGGGGGCTTTGTTATTTTATTAGGGGGCTTAGAGAAGGTGTAATTAGCTTAAAATTGTTGTAATATTTTTATTATGTTTGTAATTAATTTTTTTATTTTTTGTAACTTAGCTTTTTTCTATTTTTTGTACTTTAGTTAGTTTATTTAATTGTATTTATTTGTAGGTATTTTATTTAATTAATTTATTGATAGTGTAGTGTTAGATTTAATTGTAGGTATTTTATTTAATTAATTTATTGATAGTGTAGTGTTAGGTTTAATTGTAACTTAGGTTAGGATTTATTTTACAGGTAATTTTGTAATTATTTTAACTAGATAGCTATTAAATAGTTATTAACTATTTAATAGCTATTGTACCTGGTTAAAATAAATACAAAGTTGCCTGTAAAATAAATATAAATCCTAAAATAGCTACAATATAATTATAATTTATATTGTTGCTATATTAGGGTTTATTTTACAGGTAAGTATTTAGCTTTAAATAGGAATAATTTATTTAATAAGAGTTAATTTATTTTGTTAGATTTAAATTATATTTAACTTAGGGGGGTGTTAGAGTTAGGGTTAGACTTAGCTTTAGGGGTTAATAAATTTATTATAGTAGCGGTGAGGTCCGGTCGGCAGATTAGGGGTTAATACTTGAAATTAGGTGTCGGCGATGTTAGGGAGGGCAGATTAGGGGTTAATACTATTTATTATAGGGTTATTGAGGCAGGAGTGAGGCGGATTAGGGGTTAATAACTTTATAGTAGCGGTGAGGTCCGGTCGGCAGATTAGGGGTTAATAATTGTAGGTAAGGTAGCAGCGACGTTGTGGGGGGCAGATTAGGGGTTAATAAATATAATATAGGGGTCGGCGGTGTTAGGGGCAGCAGATAAGGAGAACATAGGGATAATGTAGGTGGCGGCGGTGTGCGGTCGGCAGATTAGGGGTTAAATTTTTTTATTAGAGTGGCGTCAATGTGGGGGGGCCTTGGTTTAGGGGTACATAGGTAGTTTATGGGTGTAAGTGTACTTTAGAGCACAGTAGTTAAGAGCTTTATGAACCGGTGTTAGCCCATAAAGCTCTTAACTCCTGACTTTTTTCTGCGGCTGGATTTTTTGTTGTTAGATTTCTAACGCTCACTTCAGCCAAGACACTAAATACCGGCGTTAGAAAGATCCCATTGAAAAGATAGGATACGCAAATGGCGTAGGGGGATCTGCGGTATGGAAAAGTCGCGGCTGCAAAGTGAGCGTTAGACCCTTACCTACAAGACTCTAAATACCAGCGGTAGCCCAAAACCAGCGTTAGGAGCCTCTAACGCTGGTTTTGACGGCTAACGCCAAACTCTAAATCTAGCCAATTGTCAGCTAATGTTTTAAGAAACAACACTGAATGCAAAAGCTTCCAGTACGATAAATGATCACTTTTGTGTTTAATATTTTTTTATTAGATCATATTTGACAATATGGTCCTAATTCCCATAAGATTTAAGTCCTGCATGACATTACATGATACTGAAACATAACACAGTTGACAGTTGAAGCTGCTTTTTTGTGCAAATAAATAGAAGCCTCTCCTAATTTCGTCTACTGTTTGCAATTATAAACTGATTTTCAGAGACAAGCAGCATATGCACAATATTGCTGTCTTTGAGGATTAAGAGAAACATATGCATGCTCCTGCTTTAGATTATAGGATTGGCTGTTAGACATACACTTGGCTCTACCACCCACCCACATGAAAATAAAAAAACACAGCTCTGAGGGGGCTCGGTAGCAAATAAAAATGTCAGGCTTTTTAAGAAGGTAAAGTTTGCATTTTTCATATTTCTAAATGGTTAGAGTATTATTGAAATATTAATAATAGATTTATTACATTCATTACTTTTTATAGTAAAGTCAAAATTAAACTTTTATGATTCAGATAGGGCATCTATTAGGGTTAAAGGGCCATAATACCCAAATGTTTAAACACTTGAAAGTGATGCAGCATAGCTGTAAAAAGCTGATTAGAAAATATCTCCTGAACATCTCTATGTAAAAAAGAAAGATATTTTACCTCAAAAGTTCCTCAGTAGCCACCTCCCATTGTAAAGGATTTCTAAGCAGCATTTTAGTGTGTTTGTCCTGGGACATCTGAAGGGACTAGCATCGTGCACTCTCATATTATTTCACCAATCAGGTAAAGGAAGCTTACTATGAAATCTCATGAGAGTTAAGTCAAATCTCATGAGATCACAGTAAGAGTTCATGACCTCAGCACTGCTGATGCTGATTGGCTGCTGTTCATTTCTTCATTTTTTTTAATTTTTTTACCTGCAGCTGGGAGCAGCTGAGTATAACTTTTTACACAGAACTTACTCTGCTGAGCTGAGGAAATTGTGAGGTAAAATATCTTCCTTTTTTACATAGAGATGCTCAGGTGATATTTTCCTGTCAGCTTTTTACAGTTATACTGCATCAGTTTCAAGTGATTTAGCATATGAGTATTATGTCCCTTTAAGGTTAGGGTTTGGGCCGCAAAAGAGCTAACTTACCTTTAAAGGGCAATGCCCATCTAAATGCCCTTTTCAGGGCAATGGGGAGCTTAGGTTTTTTTAGTATTTTATTTGGGGGGGTTGGTTGTTTGGGTGGTGGGTTTTACTCTTGGGAGGGTTGTTTGTATTTTTTTTTTTACAGGTAAAAGAGCTGATTACTTTGGGGCAATGCCCCGCAATGCCCCACAAAAGGCCATTTTAAGGGCTATTGATAGTTTAGTTTAGGCTAGGAGGTTTTTTTATTTTGGGGGGGCTTTTTAATCTTGATAGGGCTATTAGATTAGGTGTAATTAGTTTAAAGATCTGTAATTTGTTTATTATTTTCTGTAATTTTTTTTTTTTTTTTTTTTACTTTAGCTAATTTAATTTATTTAATTGTTGGTAATTTAGTAAATTTATTTAATTATAGTGTAGTGTTAGGTGTTATTGAAACTTAGGTTAGGTTTTATTTTACAGGTACTTTTGTATTTATTTTAACTAGGTAGTTAGTAAATAGTTAATAACTATTTAATAACTATTCTACCTAGTTAAAATAAATACAATCTTAGGGTTTATTTTATATGTAAGTATTTAGTTTTAAATAGGAATAATTTAGTTAATTATAGAAATTTTTAGTTAGATTTATTTTAATTCTATTTAAGTTAGGGGGTGTTAGGGTTAGACTTAGATTTAGGGGTTAATGCATTTAGTATAGTGGCGGCGACGTCGGGGGCGGCAGATTAGGGGTTAATAAATGGTGGTAGGTGGCGACGATGTTAGGGATGGCAGATTAGGGGTTAATAATATTTAACTAATGTTTGCGAGGAGGGAGTGCGGCGGCTTAGGGGTTAATATGTTTATTATAGTGGCGGCGACTTTGGGGGTGACAGATTAGGGGTTAATAAGTGTAGGTAGGTTGTGGTGACATTGGGGGTGGCAGATTAGGGGTTAATAAATATAATGTAGGTGTCGGCGATGTTGGGGTCAGCAGATTAGGGATTCATAAATATAATGTAGGTGGCGCCGGTGTCCGGAGCGGCAGATTAGGGGTTAAAAATTTTCTTTTAGTGTTTGCGATGCAGGAGGGCCTCGGTTTAGGGGTTAATAGGTAGTTTATGGGTGTTAGTATACTTTTTAGCACTTTAGTTATGAGTTTTATGTTACAGCGTTGTACCATAAAACTCTTAACTACTAACTTTTAAATGCTTTAAGATTCTTGTCGGTAGAGGGTGTACCGCTCACTTTTTAGCCTCCAGGACAGACTCGTAATAGCAGCGCTATGGAAGTCCCATAGAAAAAAGACTTTACGAAGTTTACGTAAGTCGTTTTGTGGTAAGGCCAAAGAAGTGTGCGGTGACCATAAATCTTCAAGACTCGTAATAGCAGCGGGCGTAAAAAAGCAGCATTAGGACCTGTGAAAGCTGCTTTTTTAGCTTACCGCAAAACTTGTAATCTTGCCAATAGTTTCTATTAAATATGGAAGAGCATGTTTGCATGAAAAGGGTTATGTTAAAACTATTTATTATTAAACCTTATAGGAAATGTATTTTTGTGCACATCTTATTTATTGGATGGTAAAGACAGCGCCCATCTTTAGGAACAAAAATAAGAGTTTATATTCAGGGTGGACACAATAAACCATTTAAATTATAGATTCTATGGAAGCTAACAAGTTAGCACATGCTTTAGGAAGATAATAGGCTGACAGTCACAATAGACAACTGACCAGAAGGTGTAATAGACAAGTAGCAGGTAACATTGAGTGAGCAAAGAGAATGAAATAAAGGCATGCAAGGTTAAATTTGCCCATGTGTACTGTGTATATAAAAAAGCAAAATGTCACTTTCACCTCTAGGGGGAGTGTGAAACAAGAATGCTGATAAGCTCCGTAGCACCTATTGCCAACCACGTAACACAAAGCTACTCTATCTTGTTTTTAAAATAACCCTTTAATTGTAATTCATTGCTATGCACATGTTGCAGCATTAGCTAGCAGCCAATAAATTAAAGCAACATTAACAATATTACAGCATTCCAATGCCTTTAAATCAAGCAGTTTTTTTTTAACTTGATTCATTTTAAGGAAGAAAAACATGTTCTAGGTCCAAGTATGTAAATGATCTAGATCTTGATGTGATGCTTTTGGTGAGAACATCTGTTTGCTTTCTCAATCCAGTTCAAGTGATGTGGTTTACATTTACTATGAATATTTCTCGCTGACTGTGCGCAATTGTTTTAGACAAAAGAGAATGTTTAGTTTTTATACTTTCTGCACAAATCAAATGTGAATCTATTGCCAGATTACCATGAAATATATATATACAGGGAGTGCAGAATTATTAGGCAAGTTGTATTTTTGAGGATTAATTTTATTATTGAACAACAACCATGTTCTCAATGAACCCAATAAACTCATTAATATCAAAGCTGAATAGTTTTGGAAGTAGTTTTTAGTTATAGCTATTTTAGGGGGATAACTGTGTGTACAGGTGACTATTACTGTGCATAATTATTAGGCAACTTAACAAAAAACAAATATATACCCATTTCAATTATTTATTTTTACCAGTGAAACCAATATAACATCTCAACATTCACAAATATACATTTCTGACATTCAAAAACAAAACAAAAACAAATCAGTGACCAATATAGCCACCTTTCTTTGCAAGGACACTCAAAAGCCTGCCATCCATGGATTCTGTCAGTGTTTTGATCTGTTCACCATCAACATTGCGTGCAGCAGCAACCACAGCCTCCCAGACACTGTTCAGAGAGGTGTACTGTTTTCCCTCCTTGTAAATCTCACATTTGATGATGGACTACAGGTTCTCAATGGGGTTCAGATCAGGTGAACAAGGAGGCCATGTCATTAGATTTTCTTCTTTTATACCCTTTCTTGCCAGCCACGCTGTAGAGTACTTGGACGCGTGTGATGGAGCATTGTCCTGCATGAAAATCATGTTTTTCTTGAAGGATGCAGACTTCTTCCTGTACCACTGCTTGAAGAAGGTGTCTTCCAGAAACTGGCAGTAGGACTGGGAGTTGAGCTTGACTCCATCCTCAACCCGAAAAGGCCCCACAAGCTCATCTTTGATGATACCAGCCCAAACCAGTACTCCACCTCCACCTTGCTGGCGTCTGAGTCGGACTGGAGCTCTCTGCCCTTTACCAATCCAGCCACGGGCCCATCCATCTGGCCCATCAAGACTCACTCTCATTTCATCAGTCCATAAAACCTTAGAAAAATCAGTCTTGAGATATTTCTTGGCCCAGTCTTGACAATTCAGCTTGTGTGTCTTGTTCAGTGGTGGTCGTCTTTCAGCCTTTCTTACCTTGGACATGTCTCTGAGTATTGCACACCTTGTGCTTTTGGGCACTCCAGTGATGTTGCAGCTCTGAAATATGGCCAAACTGGTGGCAAGTGGCATCTTGGCAGCTGCACGCTTGACTTTTCTCAGTTCATGGGAAGTTATTTTGCGCCTTGGTTTTTCCACACGCTTCTTGCGACCCTGTTGACTATTTTGAATGAAACGCTTGATTGTTCGATGATCACGCTTCAGAAGCTTTGCAATTTTAAGAGTGCTGCATCCCTCTGCAAGATATCTCACTATTTTTGACTTTTCTGAGCCTGTCAAGTCCTTCTTTTGACCCATTTTTCCAAAGGAAAGGAAGTTGCCTAATAATTATGCACACCTGATATAGGGTGTTGATGTCATTAGACCACACCCCTTCTCATTACAGAGATGCACATCACCTAATATGCTTAATTGGTAGTAGGCTTTCGAGCCTATACAGCTTGGAGTTAGACAACATGCATAAAGAGGATGATGTGGCCAAAATACTCATTTGCCTAATAATTCTGCACACAGTGTATATAAATACAAACTAAGAGTGCAGAACTACATTAAATTCAATGTATTATACTTTAAAGGGATATACAATTGCAAAAAGAAAATTCTATTTTGCACAATTGCTTGCATATAACTATGCAATTAACCACTGCCCCCTGCAAAGGGAATAAACATTTAGGGCCAGATTATGAGTGGAGCGAAAACGTTTGCGGTTTTTGCAGGCAGGTTAAATTGAGTTTGTATCACGAGTTGAGCATAAACGTGATTTACACTAGAATGGTTACCGTGACTTCAGAGCTGTGGTTAACTGTTTCACAAAACATAAAAGTCTAACAAAACACATCAAAAATGCATTACAAAGTGCACTTACACTCATAATAACACAATCTAATAACTATTTTTTTTTTTTTTTAAAGTATTGCACACAAAAGTTAGAAGTGCTCAAAGATATGAGGTCTCAGGTGTTAGGAAAAAAAAGGCAGGCATAGGACTTTGACATTGAGATACATACATATACATGTCTAAAGATGTATATGTGCATATATATATGTATATATATATATATATATATATATATATATATATATATATATATATATATGTACTTATGTATTTTTGTATTTATATGTGTATATATACATAAATATATGTGTGTGTACATTGGAGCCCTTTGCAATTAAGTAGATGAAACATGTAAAATCCTATTTATGCAATATTCATATTTAATAGTGTTATACTGTGTATTTAGTGTAAATATGTTATATTCCTAGAAGACTCTCATATCTGTATATATCCAGGGGTCGAGCGGGAGCGCATTGGAACGAAGTTCCTGCACTATTTTTGCAGGAGAAACTGAGTTCCCTCTGGAAAGAGAACAGAAACACTTCAGTAAACACTGCTGCTGCTGCTGGGAGGAGCTGGTGCACAGTCTGGTTAGAGGGATAGTGAGATCCTCTAGTAATGGGCAGTAACACTTCCTACAATACACTAAATGCAAGCCTGTCAGAGTTCCTGCTCCCCTCAGCAGAAATAGGACTATTGGACCTTAAGTGGGTGAGGCTCTGTGACAGAGGAGGATTCTCAGGCCCAAAGGCAACCATTAAACCCTTCATTTGATTTAATTTGCTTTTATTAACCAAAGTTTATTGATTATATACATATAAATAAGTGTGTGTGTATGTGTGTGTATGTACTGTATATGAAATTCGTAGGGGGGTGGAAGCCTTGGTGAGTTTCCACACTTTGTTTTGCAGGACTTGACCCCTGTATATATCTATACCTATATATAATCATCTATATATATAGGTATAATATATATTGTACCAAAATACCACCAAATATAAATATGTATTTATGAATAAATAGAAAATATTCTGCTATGTGAAAAACAGTACTTGGGATTATGCGGTCAGGTTAGCAGACATTAGAATACGTGGTTGGGTTAGCGCATATGAGAATATGCCATCGGATCAGTGCATATGAGAATATGCGGTCAGGTTAGTGCATATGAGAACAGGAGTTTGGGTTAGCTCGCGAGTAGGGTGTTAGGTTTTTTTTTCCACTTTTTTTTCTCCTTTGACTTCTATGGGGGAATAGGTTATCATGCGCAATATTCTAATTGCGCTCGAAGTAAGCTCTTTGCAAGCATTGTTTTCATGCAAGAGCGCAACGTTTTTACTTCAACTCATTATACGAGCACAACCCGACGTCTGCAAAAATGTTACTTCTAGCGCAATTAGCGCTCTAACGTTAATTCTAAATAGTGCTCCATTTGTAATCTGGCCGTTGGAGTTGATCACAATATATCAGAGCGTTTATTTCAGTGGGGTTAGATGGAAAAGGGCACTTTTTTGTTTTGACATGATCACAATAAAGGGTTTTCAGTTTCTTAGAGCTACAAGCTCATTTTTGTCTCTCCACAAAAAGGACATATTTTAACATGGAGACAAAATTTTGTCTGCAATTACAATCCATTTTCTCAATACTTTTTAACAAGTTTTCAAGACCATTTTAGACATCAAATTTGATACATAAAGACACTTAATAAAGTCCAAAACTTTTTGATATCTTTGCAAATATTCCAAAACAATTTATAGTAGTCATATAACTTTGCAAGACATTCTGAAATGGCCACATACATAATTTTAGAGGTGAATTGGATACATGGTCTAGCTTCCTTAAAACTCTGTTCATCACTATTGTTTAGTCTGTCTGCAGTGGGCAGGGGACACACTTAGATTTGTATAAGAAAATTCACATATGTATATGTATTTAATAAGTGATACCTCGTACAACTAAGATAAACTTCAGGAAATGTGAAATCAGGACCCCAGCATCTAGAAATGGCATGTAGCAATACATTTCTATAAATATTTGTTTCTAATTCACAGTCGCATTGTTGTGCTTTCCATAGTACAGGTGTCTTTATAACTTAAATTTCAAATGGTATAGGGCCTTAGTGACCGAGCTTTCAAATCGGATCGCACCTACGTGACTGGGATATCAAACATGAATGCACCTTTGAGACAATGCAGACAAAAACCATTCACAGCAGTGTCTTTTCCAGTTTTTGAAGCTACAATATTTAAATTCCCGTCACAAAGGCGCAATTTAGCTTGAAAGGCCTGTCACAAAGGTGCGCTTCCTTTTGAAATCCCAGTCATGAATGTTCAGTATTGTTTGCACTATAATTTTTCGGCTACATTATTGCAAAGGATCATGGTTTATAAACTGTTAAAATCCCATTTTTAGAAAATTAGATACGTTTTGGCCAAGTTTTCAGAAGTATATCATGCTTTCCATATTGACCAAAATTGAGTCCAAGTTATCAAGAGCCAATATTGGAAAGATTGTGAAGCAACCCCATTGTTAAAGTCAGCTCCCGAGCAGCAATGAACTACTGGATGCTAGCTGAACATATCTGGTGTGTAGCCACCAATCACAAGCTTGCTCCTAGTAGTGCATTGCTGCTGTTTAGGATATGTATGTTCTATTCAACAGAAGAAGCCAAAAGAACAAAGTCAATTTTGATAATAGAAGTGAATTATTAAAGTATTTTAAAATTGCATGTTCTATCTGAAGTTCAATTTTAATGCTCCAATCCCTTTAAATAAAAATATAATGTGTAGTAGTTATATTTTGACTTTTTGAGGCAGCAGAATCGCTAAAATACTTAGATTTTCTTACCCCCCCAGGAGCCTATTCCCCTATTATCACTGCAAATGACTGTAAGGGTGGCACATGGGCCATCTTCCCATGTACATTAAAGGGACAGTTTACTCCAAAATGTTCTCCTCTTTAATTTGTTCCCAATGATCCACTTTACCTGCTGGAGTCTATTAAATTGTTTACAAGTATTTCCATTACCCTTATATTGACATTTGAAATAGTTTATTTAGCCTGTGGTATCCCCACCCATCCTGAAAGTTTTTGGCCTCGAGGCCAAGCTGTGTAAACACAGCCAGTAGAAGTAACATGAAAGAAAATGTTTAGGTTTCATGTTGCTTTAAATAAAAAGTGATAATTAATTTGTCCTCTTAACCCTTTTAGGAACAACATATCAACTCTCATAGTACATTTTGTTTCCTTATAAAGTAATCTATCCCTTTCTTAGATTAGATGCCCCATGTAATGAAATTGGGCTTGAACTGGCAAATCTAATGGTAGACTTATTCCGAACAATGCATTCCTTAACCTTTTGAGCTGTTTCCCCTATACGGTGGGTATTGAAAAGAATCACATTTTGTTGCTTTGCAGCCTGAAATAAAGACAGACACAGTTTTTGTTTATCCAGTTGTAATTACTCAGTGCAACATATAACATCCAAGTGCAAGATATAACACCAACATGTCAGGCAAAAATAAAGACAATTCAAAAACAGAATCACTGAGTTGGAAAAAGGATCACCCCCTTGTGTCAGTATTTTGTTGAACCACCTTTTGCTTTATTTACAGCTTTATTCTGTTGGGATATGTCTCTACTAACTTTTCACATCTAGACTGTGCAATATTTGCCCACTCTTCTTTGCAGAACTGATCCAGTTGATGGTGACCGTTTGTGGACTGCAGTCTTCAAGTCATGCCACAGATATTCAATGGGGTTTAAGTCTGGGCTCTGACTAGGCCATGCAAGGACATTCCCCTTTTTATCCTTCAACCACTGTGTGGTCATTTTTGCTGTGTGCTTTGGGTCATTGTCATATTGGAAGGAAAACCTTCTTCCCATTGTCAACTTCCTGGCAGAGGGCAGCAGATTTTTCTCAAGAATTTGACGGTATTTTGCCCCATTCATTATTCCTTCTATCCTGACAAGTGTTCCAGTGCCTGCTGCAGAGAAACACCCCCATAACAGGATATTACCACCTCCATGCTTTACTGTAGGCATGGTGTTATTTGGATGGTGAGCTGTATTGGATTTCCTCCAGACATATTGTTTGGTGTTGAGGCCAAATAATTAAATTATAGTCTCATCTGACCATAACACCTTTTCCATGTGGCCTTAGAATCTCCTAGGTGTGTTATGGCAAAGCTCAGTCATGACTGCATGTGGCCTGTCTTGAGGAGTGGCTTTTTTCTTGCAACCCTCCCATACAAACCACATTTGTGGAGATATTGTGATATTGTTGTCACATGCACACAATGACCACTCTTTGTCATAAATTCCTGCAACGGCTTCAGAGTTGCTGTGGGCCCCTTGGTAGCTTCTCTGACTAGTTTTCCTCCTGGATCTTTCATCCAGTTTGGAGCAACGTCCTGATCCAGAGAGGGTCTGTATTGTACCAAATACCTTCAACTTCTTAATAATAGACTTCACTGTGCTTCTAGGCATTGATAAAGCCTTTGATATTTTCTTGTGTCCATCTCCTGACTTGTGCCTGTCCACAACTTTATCCCGAAGATCTTTTGACAGTGCCTTGCCACCCATAGTTGATTGTTTGCTTCAGTTGCACTACCAGGGACTGAGATGCTCCAGGATAGCTCTTTTCATGCTGAGCTAATCAATATTTTCAAGGGGGGTGATTCTTTTCAATACTCACTGTATCTAATTCACACAGTCTTTCAAGATCAAAAAACACATAGATTCACAAATATAACCAAAAACCTCCTTTGCATATTGGTACGACACTACTAAACTATACAGAACCTAAACAAGACAAAGGTAAATTATTTGACGGTTTCAAATAAATATTCCAAAATTTAGATTTCATTCCCATAGAGGTTTTAGTTTTTCCAAATCCAGTTTTTTTTTAAGTATACCTGTTTTAGAGCTCAAAAGAAAAAAAAAGTGTTAGATTTCAAATAATGTCTAATAGGTTTTTGTAAAAGGATATGGTAGACAATAAATTATGGGAATTGATATGGAAGCAAGAAGACTCAGGAATTCATCATTATAGCCAAGCTGTATAGAATTCTGAGGAAAAAATGGCCTACTTTCCAAGTTTTGTATTCAAATATTTTAGTTTTAATATTTGAATTAGATTTTTAATAGGCACTCCTTTTGCAGCATACCATAAAGGAATCAGTTGTTATGTTTCTGGAGAAAATAATTTTGTGTAATGTATAATTTGTTTATTTTACTACCTCTTAACTATGATTCAATATCTGTTTTAATAAACCACTTATACTTTATCAAATCAGATGGGAAATGTTTAGTGGTACTTTCTCTCTTAGTAGCATCAAGTATATATTTTGGTATATTGGTTAAATATTATAATCAGTATCTGTTAATGTAACAGTAGTAATTGTTCATTTACTGTGCTTAATTTGTGATATGATTAATGAATGATCTTAGTACAAATATGACAAGTTAAATATAAGAATAATATAATATTATAGTCATAAAGCATTGGGCAGTTTAACAGCTATGTACAATTTACTTATCTGGCAGACACATATTTACCATATTATGCTGGATTTTCCTGTACTAGTTTATTTTACACATACATTTGCTAATAGATGAATTCTCCATAGATCAGAAAGATTAAACTGACTGGACAACTCTCTGCTCTTCTCATTCTTAATCCAGCATTAAAAAATAAACAAGCTGTGTGATGTGCAAATGACACTCTAAAAGGAAATTATACCAAAATGGTAAATATCACTTGAAAGTGATCTCTACGTAAAAATCAAGATATTTTACCTTAAATTTTATTCAGTTCATCAAGATATGTGCTATGTGAGCAGTTATCCAGCTACTCTTTTTACTGTCATCTGCATAATGGAAAAAACAGTTACTCACCATCATCAGTGCTATACTGTGATCTCAGAGGATTTCACATTAATGCCTGTATAGGTCAGATGCATATTCATTTGCAAGTCCCAGGACAAATATTCTCATTGGATGACTAAAGTCCCTCTAAAGTGGGTTGTGGCTACTGAGTACATTTTGAAGTAAACTATCTTCCTATTTTATATAAAGATGTTCCTGTGATATTTTCTAGTCACCTTTTTAAAGATATGGTGCATCACTTTCAAGCATTTGGGTAACAAGTTCATTTAACTCATCCTAAGACACACATGTTCTAGTAAAAACATTTGGCACCTTAAGAAACTGGTTTGTTGGAGACTGAACCTCATATTTACCTATGAGGGAACATGCCGTGGCCTATACAGTGATTCATTTTTACTTGGATGGGGTAAAACAGTCATAGGTAGCCCATGTGTTAGAACAAATAGATGATTGGGCATAGAAAAAAAATGCTTGTTTGTTTTTGATAGTATAGCATCCCTGTTCACCGCTCCCCCTGCCACAGAGAGTTGATCTCATGGCATGAGAATGAGGTTTCCATTGGAATCTATGGAAGCACTCTCTCATGAGCATAATGCTTCCCAGCAATTGCGGCTAACTTGTAATACCAGTGCACATTTGTGTGCGCTGGTATTACTTAGTAAGCGCAGATAACGCTTTCACAAAAGCGATATTTTGCGCTCCACTTGTAATTTAGCCCTTAATGGGTAATAAAAAATTAAACATAAGAGAAGCCTCATATCTGAAGTTAAGAGCTGAATCTGATTTACTTCTAACTGTGGGCTTAAAGTGAATGCAAATTTTCATGAATTAGTGCCCTGTTTTTAAAAATACTATTAAAAACATAAAAACAGGGACACTTTCATTCATGAAAGTTTGCATTGCACCGTATTTTGAAAAATACTTACCTTTATCTTCTGCAAAGTAGTGTGGGCTCATGAGATGGATACTCTGGGGGGAAGCCATGATTGGAGTAAGCCGGTTTCGTCCTTCTTGACGTATGTACAGAGGACGTGCGGGGGGGATCACCGATCCGGCTTTGCAGAAAATAAAGGTAAGCATATTTCAAAATACGCTGCAATGTAAACTTTCATTAATGAAAGTGCCCCTGTTTTTAATAGTATTTCTTTCTTAAGATATGGTGAGGCCACGGGATCATCAATTACTGTTGGTAATATCACTCCTGGCCAGCAGGAGAAGGCAAAGAGCACCACAGCAAAGCTGTTAAGTATCACTCCCCTTCCCACAATCCCCAGTCATTCTCTTTGCCTTCAGTTCAAGGAGGAGGTGAAGTTTTCGTGTCTGAAGAATTTCTCTTCAATCAAGATTTTATTATTTTAAAAGCCAGAGTAGGCTTGCTCTGATCTTTCCTATCTTGAGAGGGTCTCTTCAGTAGGACAGTGGTGGTTTTCAAGCAGTTAGGAACTTGTGATGTGGGCCTCACTGCGTTTTCCTGACAAATTGCTACCGTGATATAGAAAGCCAGAGTAGGTTTACTCTGCCCTTTCTTATTTCCACAGGTCTCTGTGAGGAGTGGCTTCCTCTCATGCCGGGTGAGATGTCCTCCTACCGGACAGTGAAGGGTGCAGGTAAGTGCCATTTTGGTTTCTTCCAGGGAAGAGCTCTGGCACTGAAAATAGGGTGCAGGCACTGTGTGACGTTTAGAGAGATATCAGTGGTGGCTCAGTAACTTTGTTTTTAATCTGGTTTAGAACCGGTCAGAATCTTTTATTCCCTTACTTTTTATATATGAGGTATGTATATTACAGTATGTCCATGAGACCGCTCCTGACATCATAGGAGAGGCGGATCCCTTTCTGAGATGGCAATGTCTGTTAAAGCGCATGGTTTTCCACTGGGAGGTGGCTTCCATGATGCAACCAATTCCTGTTTCCTGTGCAATTCTCAAGCTTCAACAGAGACAGTCCTACAAGTTCGGATCAGCTGTTACAGGGTTACAAGTTAGAATTCAATACCTTTCCTCCCAGGGGCAGATTCCACCTCTCAAGATTATCTGTAGACCAGATAAAAAGAGAAGTGTTCTTAAAATGTGTACAGGATCTTTCCCTCCTGGGAGTGATAGTTCCAGCCCCAGTACAGGAAAAGGGTCTAGGGTTCTATTCCAACCTGTTTGTGGTTCCCAAAAAAGAGGGAACTTTAAGGCCTATTCTAGGTCTAAAGTTCCTCAACAAGTTTCTCAGAGTGCCATCCTTCAAAATGGAGACTAACTGCTCCAGTCTGGGACTCGTTGAAGGTGCAGGGACTTTGGTCTCAGGAGGAATCTGCTCTCTCTATAAACATATTGGAATTAAGAGTGATCTTCAATGCCTTGATAGCTTGGCCTCAGCTGGCTTTAGCCTGGTTTATTAGGTTCCAGTCAGACAACATAACCTCAGTAGCTTACATCAATCACCAGGGGGGAACTCAGAGTTCCTTAGACATGAAGGAGGTGGCTCCAATCATTCAGTGAGCGGAAGCTCACAATTGCTGTCTATCTGCCATCCAAATTCCGGGAGTGGACACCTGGGAAGTGAATTTCCTAAGCAGACAGACTTTTCATCCTGGGGAGTGGGAGATCCATCCGGAAGTGTCCGTTGCAAAGGGGACAGGTAGGCACCTCAGCTATATTGCTGAGGTGTAGAGAGCAGCTATAAGAGGTGTTGTTAGGTCCCTTGGTGTTTAAAGAAAATTCTCTTTATATATTGATTATTTGTTTTGCCTATTAAGGGATTCTAGTTATGTTAGGAATCACTGCTTTAAAGAGACAGTATTCAAATAATAAAAATATATTTTTTTGTGTTGAATTTTCTTGCAATATAGAGGATAGTTGTCCTTTCAAGGACCCTATAGACAAGAAGCTGGAGGCTTTCTTAAAGAAGATGTATATTCATCAGGGTTTACAATGGCAACCGGCAGTGTGTATTGCTACAGTGACAAGTGCGGCAGCATAATAGTTTGACACTTTGTCTGAGTTCCTCCAAGCTGAGACTCCTTTGGAGGAGATATAGGATAGGATAAAGGTTCTTAAGTTAGCCAATTCCTTTATCACTGACGCTTCTTTGCAGGTCATTAAGTTGGGGGACAAAATATCTGGTTACGCAATTTTGGCATGTAGGGCGCTGTGGCTGAAATCTTGTCAGCGGATGTTTCTTCTAAATCTAAGCTTTTGGCAATTCCTTACAAGGGAAAGACCTTGTTTGGGCCGGGTTTGGCAGAAATTATTTCCAATATCACGGGTGGTAAAGGATCTTTTCTGCCTCAAAATAGGAAGAATAAATTGAAAGGACGTCAGAGTAATTTTCATTCCTTTCGTAACTTCAGAGGTAAGTCTTCCCCCTCCTCTACCAAGCAGGAACAGTCCAAGCCTCCTTGGAAACCCAGTCAGTCTTGGAACAAGGGGAAGCAATCTAAGAAGCCCCCAGCTGAATCTAAGTCAGCAAGAAGGTTTGACCACAATCCGGGATTGGATCAAGTGGGGGGCAGACTCTCTCAGTTTTCTCATGCATGGATACGAGATGTCCCAGACCCATGGGCTGTGAACATAGTGTACCAGGGTTACAAGTTAGAATTCAATACATTTCCTCCCAGGGGCAGATTCCACCTCTCAAGATTATCTGTAGACCAGATAAAAAGAGAGGCGTTCTTAAAATGTGTACAGGATCTTTCCCACCTGGGAGTGATAGTTCCAGTCCCAGAACAGGAACATGGTCTAGGGTTCTATTCCAACCTGTTTGTGGTTCCCAAAAAAGAGGGAACTTTCAGGCCTATTCTAGGTCTAAAGTTCCTCAACAAGTTTCTCAGAGTGCCGTCCTTCAAAATGGAGACTATCCGTTCTAGTCTGGGACTCGTTGAAGGTGCAGGGACTTTGGTCTCAGGAGGAATCTGCTCTCTCTATAAACATATTGGAATTAAGAGTGATCTTCTATGCCTTGATAGCTTGTCCTCAGCTGGCTTTAGCCTGGTTTATTAGGTTCCAGTCAGACAACATAACCTCAGTAGCTTACATCAATCACCAGGGGGGAACTCAGAGTTCCTTAGACATGAAGGAGGTGGCTCCAATCATTCAGTTAGCGGAAGCTCACAATTGCTGTCTATCTGCCATCCACATTCCGGGAGTGGACACCTGGGAAGTGAATTTCCTAAGCAGACAGACTTTTCATCCTGGGGAGTGGGAGATCCATCCGGAAGTGTCCGTTGCAAAGGGGACAGGTAGGCACCTCAGCTATATTGCTGAGGTGTAGAGAGCAGCTATAAGAGGTGTTGTTAGGTCCCTTGGTGTTTAAAGAAAATTCTATTTATATATTGATTATACGTTTTCCCTATTAAGGGATTCTAGTTATGTTGGGAATCACTGCTTTTAAGAGACAGTATTCAAATTAAAAAAAAAAATTTTTTTGTGTTGAATTTTCTTGCAATATAGAGGATAGTTGCCCTTTCAAGGACCCTATAGACAAGAAGCTGGAGGCTTTCTTAAAGAAGATGTATATTCATCAGGGTTTACAATGGCAACCGGCAGTGTGTATTGCTACAGTGACAAGTGCGGTAGCATAATAGTTTGACACTTCGTCTGAGTTCCTCCAAGCTGAGACTCCTTTGGAGGAGATATAGGATAGGATAAAGGTTCTTAAGTTAGCCAATTCCTTTATCACTGACACTTCTTTGCAGGTCATTAAGTTGGGGGCCAAAATATCTGGTTACGCCAATTTTGGCATGTAGGGTGCTGTGGCTGAAATCTTGTCAGCGGATGTTTCTTCTAAATCTAAGCTTTTGGCGATTCCTTACAAGGGAAAGACCTTGTTTGGGCCGGGTTTGGCAGAAATTATTTCCAATATCACGGGTGGTAAAGGATTTTTTCTGCCTCAAGATAGGAAGAATAAATTGAAAGGACGTCAGAGTAATTTTCGTTCCTTTCGTAACTTCAGAGGTAAGTCTTCCCCCTCCTCTACCAAGCAGGAACAGTCCAAGCCTTCTTGGAAACCCAGTCAGTCTTGGAACAAGGGGAAGCAATCTAAGAAGCCCCCAGCTGAATCTAAGTCAGCATGAAGGTTTGACCACAATCCGGGATTGGATCAAGTGGGGGGCAGACTCTCTCAGTTTTCTCAAGCATGGATACGAGATGTCCCAGACCCATGGTCTGTGGACATAGTGTCCCAGGGTTACAAGTTAGAATTCAATACCTTTCCTCCCAGGGGCAGATTCCACCTCTCAAGATTATTTGTAGACCAGATAAAAAGAGAGGCGTTCTTAAAATGTGTACAGGATCTTTCCCTCCTGGGAGTGATAGTTCCAGTCCCAGTACAGGAACAGTCTGGGACTCGTTGATGGTGCAGGGACTTTGGTCTCAGGAGGAACCTGCTCTCTCCATAAACATATTGGAGTTAAGAGCGATCTTCAATGCCTTGATGGCTCGAATCATTTAGTAAGTGAAAGCTCACAATTGCTGTCTATCTGCCATCCACATTCTGGGAGTGGAAAACTGGGAAGCGGATTTCCTAAGCAGACAGACTTTTTATCCCGGAGAGTGGGAGATCCATCCGGAAGTGTTCTCCAGGTTAACCATCAAATAGGGGTACCGGAATTGGATCTGATGGCGTCTCGACAGAACGCCAAACTTCCAAAGTACGTTTCAAGGTCAAGGGATCCTCAGGCCTTCCTGATAGATGCTCTGGCAATTCTTTGGAACTTCAAATTGGCATACCTTGTTCTTCTGCTTGCTCTCATTCCACGATTCATTGCTCGGATCAAGCAGGAGAGAGTGTTGGTGATTCTAATAGCTACTGCATGGCCTCGCAGGATCTGGTATGCAGACCTAGTGAAAATGTTGTCTATACCACCGTGGATGGGCCTTCTACTTCAGGGTCCTTTTCTTTATCCAAATCTCAATTCTCTGAAGCTGACTGCTTGGAGATTGAACGCTTGATGTTGTCTAAGCATGGTTTTTCTGAATTGGTCATTGAGACCATGATTCAGGCTTGTTAACCTTGTTACTACCATAAGATATGGTGTAAATATCTTTATTGGTGTGACTCCAAGTGATACTCTTGGAGTAGAGTCAGGATTCCAAGAATATTATCCTTTCTCCAGAAAGGTTTGGAGAAGGGTTGGTCTGTCAGTACTCTAAAGGGTCAGATTTATGCTCTATCCATTTTGCTGCACAAGCGTCTGGCACATGTGCCTGATGTGCAAGCTATTGGTCAGGCCTTGGTCAGAATCAGGCCTGTGTTTAAATCTGTTGCTCCACCTTGGAGCCTTAACCTTGTTCTTAGAGTTTTGCAACAGGCTCCGTTTGAGCCTATGCATTCCATAGATATTAAGTTATTATCTTGGAAGATTTTGTTTCTTACTGCTATCTCTTCTGCTCAGAGAGTTTTGGAACTCTCAGCTTTGCAGTGCGATTCACCTTATCTCATTTTTCATGCAGATAAGGCAATTCTTCGTACCAAGTTTGGTTTTCTTCCTAAGGTTGTTTCAGATAGAAATATCAATCAGGAAATTGTTGTTCCTTCTCTCTGTCTGAATCCTTCTTCTCATAAGGAACGTTTGTTGCACAACCGAGATGTTGTGCAGGCTCTTTAATTCTATTTGCTGGTGACTAAGGACTTTCGCCAGTCTTCTGCATTGTTTGTTTGTTTTTCTGGGAAACACAAAGGTCAGAAAACCATGGCTACTTCTCTTTCTCTCTGGTTGACAATTATTATTAGTTGCTGGACAGCAGCCTCCTGAGAGAATCACAGCTCATTCTACTAGGGCTGCTGTTTCTTTTTCTTGGACTTTCAAAAATGAGGCTTCTGTGGAACAGATTTGCAAGGCTGCAACTTGGTCCTCTTTACATACTTTTTCCAAATTTTATAAATTTGATACTTTTGCCTCGGCTGAGACTTCTTTTGGGAGAAAGGTTCTTCAAGCGGTGGTGCCTTCTGTTTAGTTTACCTGTCTTGTCCCTTCCTAATCATCTGTGTCCTCTGGCTTGGGTATTGATTCCCAACAGTAATTGATGATTCTGTGGACTCACTATATCTTAGGAAAGAAAAGAAAATGTATGTTTACCTGATAAATTTCTTTCTTTCCGGATATGGTGAGTCCGTGGCCCCACCATTTTTTCTGAGACAGTTTTTTTGTCTAAACATCAGGCACCTCTACACCTTGTGTTATTCCTTTTCTCCATTTTCTTTCGGTCTAATGACTGGGGATTGTAATAAAGGGAGTGATACTTAACAGCTTTGCTGTGGTGCTCTTTGCCTCCTCCTGCCGCCAGGAGTGATATTCCCAACAGTAATTGATGATCCCGTGGACTCACCATATCCGGAAATAAATAAATTTATCAGGTTAACATAAATTTAGTTTTTTTAAAAAACAGGGCACTGATTCATGAAAGTTTACCTTCACTTTAAAGACTGGCAATTCTGTTTGTTACAATAAAAGTAACAATGGCTGTAGCTCATAGAATTATGGTACATTGTTTCTGATATTTCATATATTTAAAATGATAATAACAACTATATATTAATGTGCATCAAAATGTAACACATACCAATAAATCTGTTCATCACATAATTTTAGCTAACCAATTTATCTGAGGGATTGTACTGATCTGCACATTTCAATGTAATCATATTAAATAGATATTCATGATCATGATAATATAAATGCATTATATCTGCCATGTAACTAATCTCAGTATAAAATTGATACATTTGGGATTGTTTTAAAACAATTATCATCATATTCTTTTGCACTTTAAAAAAAAAAACCTGATGACCTATTTATCTTATGCTTTTCAAATGCTTTTGTGCCATGGGAAAAATATATTACTGTTATTCCAATCAATAAATAAGCACTTTTCTAGCAGTTTTTCAGAGAACTATTGAACATTTTAAATTCAGCACCTTGGACCTGTTGAAAACACATTTTGACAATCAGAGCACAAGAATTGCATTTCTCAAAATACATCTTTTAAAGTTTACATTTTTGCACATGGTCAATAAGAAACTGCTGAACATGTTTAAAGTGAATTGTGTTTTTTTTTATATCGTTTATATAAGAAAACACATTTAGCATTTGCTTTTCTTGTGCTTAGGATATTTTCCTCTCTGTGGTTACTAAATTAAAAAAATATTAAAACCTAATTTAAACATTGCCCAGCATGCATTTTTTAACCTGAAGTATAATTGTTAAAAAAACGGATAAATCCTTAAAATGTGTTAATTAAAACTATTTAAGCATTGTTTTTATCAAACAATTGAATGTTTTTTTTTATTAAATGGTTTAATAGCACAGCTATCACAAATCCTATATCTAGGGCACTCTAAAAACAATTATATGGTCAAAACAATCAATTCCAAAATAGATGATGCTATGCTTGACCATTGTACTATTATGTGGAGAATAAAAAGGCTTCAGCCTGTGAAAGGTGCATGGCCTGGATAAATCCCAAAAGTGAGAGGGACATGCAGTGAGAATGGTCAATCCTAAACATGAGAGTGGTGGAGCCTAATATTGTGGCTTTGTAAATAAGAGGGAGTGGTTTCAGGACCAGCCAGTGGCAGAGGCTGAGCAGGAGAGACAAAAAGGGGTGGCATGCTTTTGAGATAGACAGGTACAGTTATCACAGGCATGAGAGAGATACATGGTTACCGAAAAGATATTCATCATGGGTAAAGCGCTATCATAAAAATCACAGGTACATAAAATCTAGAGACCCTTGAATACTATTTCATGGCCCGAGGGATGTGGAAATAGTGGAAAAATATATGCTGACCCATTATCATTATTATTATTATCAGTTATTTATAGAGTGCCAACAGATTTTTGCAGTGCTATAAACATAGGTTTAATATGCAAAGTAGCATTTATAGGGAACAAGTGGGTAGAGGGCCCTGCCCTGCACTGTTGTAAATCATCTCTTATTATTAGGGCAATTTACAAAACAGATAGGCTCAGACGCTTACATGCTAAGGGGTTCAGGGGGATGACAAAAGGAGAGGAACGGAGGTAAGAAAAGGTTAATATATATTGTATGCATCCATGAACAATAGAGTCTTTAAGGAATGCTTGAAACTTTCAAAAGTAGGGGAGAGTCTTGTGGGCTGAGGCAGAGATCCCACAAAATAGGGACCATTTTGGAGAAGTCCTGTAGATGGGAGAGTGAGACGGTGACATGAGAAGAGGAGAGATTATGGATTGTAAAGGAGATTGACGGCAGCAGGGAAGACTAGAGCGGATGGAGTTGCAATAGTCAAGGTGGGACATGGTGATAGAGTAGATTAAAATCTTAGTTATGTCTTGTGTGAGAAAGTGTCAACTTTTTGGAGATGTTGGAAATAGCCAAATACTGGATGTAAGGAGTGAGTAAAGTGTGACCCCCAAGACTTTGTGTATTCGGGGTTGGGGTAAGAATGTTATTATAAACAGTTATAGAAAGATGGGGGGTAAAGATTTTGAAAGAAGGGGGGTAATAAGGAGCTCCATTTTGGAGGGATTTAGCTTAAAGGGACATGATACCCCAAAAAATTATTTCATGATTCAGATAGAGAATACAATTTTAAACAACTTTCTAATTTACTTCTATTATCTAATCTGTTTTATTCTCTTGGTATCATTTGTTGAAGAAGCAACCGTGCACTACTGGTTTCTAACTGAACACTTGGGTGAACCAATGACAATCAGTTTATATATGCAGCCACTAATCAACAGCTAGAACCTAGGTTCTCTGCTGCACATGAACTTTCCTAGATAAACATTTTAGCAAAGGATAACAAGAGAAAGAAGCAAATTAAATAATATAAGTAAATTGGAAAGTTGTTTGAAATTGTATTCTCTATCTGAATCATGAAAGAAAATGTTTGGGGTTTCATGTCCCTTTAAGGGCTTAAAGGGACAGTTCACTCAAAAATGTTCTACTCTTTAAATTGTTCCCAATGATTCATTTACCTGCTGGGGTGTTTTAAATTGTTTACAAGTAGCTCCTTAACCCCTATTTTGTCATTTGAAATAGCTGATTTAGCCTGTGATATCCCAACCTGTACTGAAAGTTTCTGTACTGGAGTATATTCTATTAAATAGCCTAAGTAAACACAGCCAGCAGAAGAGATTACACTCTCAGTGGGGGGCATGATAGTTAAGTAATAAACTGTTAATTTTCCAATGTTCTCTCTAAGTATTGAGCTTTGATTTTCTAGACAAATATAAGATAAGAAAGCAAGTCTGTGTACATATAATGAGATCTGATATTACCTGAAGCTCAACCCCTTGTAATAGGCTGTGGTTTAAAAGCACAAAACCAGCTACTTCATATACACAAATAAACCGAAAAATGCAATTTCTCATAAATGTTATACTCTGCAGCTGGTATAACAAGTCATTGAAAATGCATTAATATAAAAACAATTTTATAGTGTACTGTACCTTTAAGGTAGTGAGAGGACATCCAATGGTGATATTTTAGAAAGACAGATCGTGACACGAGTCAGCAAGGAAGGGAATAGGTCTGGAGCAGAGAGGTGGCTTTGGGTGTCATCTGCATACAAATGATATTGAAACCCATGGGACTTTATTAAGGAATCTAATAATGAAAAGAGAAGGGAACCATGGATACAGCCTTGTGGTATCCCAACAGAAAGTGGTAAAGGGGCAGACAATGCACCAGAGAAGGCTACACTAAAGGTACAGTTAGACAGATAGGTAAAGAACCACGAGAGGGCTGTGTCACAAATCCCAAAGAATTGAAGAGTTTAAAGCAGGAGAGGGTGGTCAACAGTATCAAAGGCTGCAGACAGATCAGGAATTATTAACAGAGAGAATCGGCCTTTCAATTTTGCATTAAGTAGGTCATTAGTAACCTTAGTAATTGCTTTCTCTGTGGAGTGTTGGGGGCAAAATCCAGTTTGCCATGGATCAAGTAGGGAGTTTAATGTGAGGAAATGTGATAAACATGTTTATACAAGCCTTTCCAGATGTTTTAAGGCAAGGGGAGTAGGGAAATAGGGTAGTAGTTGGATGGGAAGATTTAATTATGAGAAGGTTTTTTGAGGAAAGGTGTGATAAGTGCATGTTTAAGAGTTGAGGGAAATATACTAGTGCTGAGGGAGAGGTTAAAAATCTGTTTGAGGATTGGAGTAAGGGTAGGAGATAGGGAGGGGAGTAGTTTCGAAGGGATGGGATCAAGGGGACAGGTAGTGAGTTGAGAGGACAATATAAGGGCAAAAACCTTTTCCTCAGTACAGTTGTAATCAGATAGATTGGTCAGGGCAGGAAAATGAGGAAATGGAAGAGAAGAGATGTTTGAGAGAGTTTGAGAGATGTTACTGATCTAGTGACTTTATGCTTTCGTGGAGTTTGGCGTGAGTGTTAGGTGGAGGGAGAATTGCACGTGCGGTTATAGCCTGATGTCTGTTATTATGTAGCTTATTAGAATTGCCTGCAGCCTGTTTCTAGCCATTACCCATCCCTATACTGTCTTAATCGCACAGTTCAGCCTGTGCGATAGACAGTGTGAGGGAGCAGAGAGTTGGGGCTAACAGTCGACTCTGGATACGTGATGTCATCACCCCACAGGGATGCGCAATTCATATCACACGATGCCGAGTACATGCAGTTCTGGGTGCAGGGCATGTAGTTATTTTCAACATTTAGCCCTGCTGCAGGCAAGCAGACCGTTAAAGCTTTTTTTTTCTTTATTAAGTAGACCATTATAATAGTTACTTTCCCTCCTTATTTTAGCACACCATTATAGTTTTTTTATTTTTTTATTTATTAAGCTGACAGTTAAAAAGGTTTTTTGCCGCTTTGCCATTTCGCAACGTGTATCACGCTGCTCAGCTCCTCCCTTCTAGCATGCAGTGTTTGAGACTTCAGTGGAGGTGAGTGGTAGACTTGTCCCTCTCAGTGATTTCCTGGCTGCGCAGCATTCCGTAACTGTGTATAATTGAGATCAGCTGGCTCTAAACATCTCCATCAGCTTGCACTGATTCTGCTCCTGCGCTGCTCTTAGATATTCTGTGAGCTGGAGGGGGTACATTTTGAACATACATTAATATTTGTATGATTTTACTTACATTTTTTTTATTCAGCTGAACTTTGCTGCTGTTATACTTTGAAGTTTTCCAGCGTTTTCTGTATTGGTAATATAAAAGACTGGAAAACCTCAAAGTGAAACAGCAGCAAAGTTCAGCTGAATAAAAAAATTAAGTTAGAAAAATCATACAAATATTTATGTATTTTCAAAATGTTCACTTGAGGCAGAGCTGCAGCAGAGTTAGGTGAGAGGGGGAACATGCCGTGTCCAGTGAATTTTATGACACTATAGAGACACATACAGTGAATGTGTGAATGGTCCATACATATATTTACCCGTATGGTTCCCTATCTAGCCGTGACTTTATTGAAAAAGCAGCTCCTTTTGCAGGACTCAGTGCGGTATAAACTGTCTACTTTGTAAACAAACAATACAAGCAGTTGTCACCTCCTCCTCCTGAGTGCTGCACAAGAAGCTTCTTTTTCAATAAAGTCACGGCCAGACAGGGAGCCCATGCTACAGCATGTACGAGTGGTTCACACACTGCACACTGACAGGAGAACTGCAATTGTCTGGGCTGCAATCCGTTACAAGCAGAGCACTGATAATATGATCTCCTGCATTCCTCTGTGTGCTTCAGCGTGATGCCCTAACACTTAACCCCTTGTTGCTTGCTGTGTGAGCCTTAGTGAAGATTACTAGTTATTTAGGAGTGTGCCAAATGTTTAAAAGTGATGTAAAAAAATCCAATGATGTACAGGTATATTAAAAGATTGTAGGTATGTGTATATGTGTATATATATATATATATATATATATATATATATATATATATATATATATATATATATATATATATATATATATATATATATATATATAGTGAACCCCCATTTGAATAACCCACGAGCCGCCACTGATTACAACATAACTTGTCTTGTATTTTGTCCTTTGTTGACTCCTTGTTCAATACTTATTTAATTATTTTGCCTGATTCTGAATGTCTAACTTATACTGTATAATGCTCATACAAGTGTTAAATTTATAGAGTAGAGCATTCAGCTGGGTCCACTAAATTAGTTAATGACAGGATCGCAGACAGTCAAAAAGGCCAATTGGGGAAGTTTAATTGAGGCCGGATCAGGGTGAGATAAGTAAACAGACAACAGAATTTGGAGGAGTCTAAAGTTATGTCATTAGTCAAACTTATAAATTTAAGAAATTAAAGCAAGTATTAACAAGGATTGAACATCACAAAGCAAATGACAAGATATTAAAGTATAATCACAGTAAATACAGATCTTATTTTTCAGCCTACAATCAAATTCGTCAAGATTACAAGTTATGCGTTAAACCGGATGCGTAAATAACACAAAAAAATGAGCGGTATCACACTCTCCATAGCGCTGCCATTACAAGTTACTGAAAAACCTTCTTGTGTTGTGTGGTATGGTGCGTTAAGCTCCATACCGCACAAAACCCAAGGCCTGACTTATTGTGCTTGTGCACCCTTACATAAACCCCTAGTCTAAATACCCCTAATCTGCCGCCCCCCAACATCTCCAACACTAAAGTTATTAACCCCTTAACCGCCGTCCTCTGACATCGCTGACACTAACTAAAGATATTAACCCCTAAACCACCGGCCCCCCACATCGCTACTACTATAATAAACCTATTAACCTCTAAACTGCTGGCCCCCCACATTGTTACTACTATAATAAACCTATTAACCCCTAAACTATCGGCCCACACAGCGCTAATACTATAATAAAGTTATTAACCCCTAAACCTCCGGCCCCCACATCGCTACTACTATAATAAAATTATTAACCCCTAAACTGCCGGCCCCCCACATCGCAAATCACTCAATTAAACTATTAACCCCTTAACCTATCTATCACCTATACTGTAAATAAAATTTACAATACAACTATCTTAAAATAAATTAAAACATACCTGGGAAATTTAAAAAAAATAAGATTAAACTATAAAAAAAAAACTAACATAACTATTTTAAGAAAATAAAATTAAGGAATAATAAAAAAAAAAATTACAAGATTCAAAAAACCTAAGATTACGAAAAAAGATTACGAAAAAAAAAATAATAATCTAACATTACTAAAAAAAACACTAACATTACGAAAAATAAAAAAAATCTAAGATTACAAAAAAATAAACAAAATTATCCCAAATAATAAAAATTAAACCTAATCTAATAGCCCTATAAAAACAAAAAAGCTACCCCAAAATAAAAACACTCCCTAACCTAATAAACTAACAGTAATATGAGTTTAAAAATAATTACACTTTATTTAACATTTATGCAACAAATCACACATTTAAAAATCAAAACAGGAGAATCTGATTACGGTGAGTAAAGTCTCAATCACCACAATTAATTCAAAACTGAGTCTTGAGTTTGTGAGATTAAAAACTATTTGGGCTAGTGGGGCTCCACGAGGAGTGAAAGTAAATGCGATATAGGGTAATATACACACAAATAGGGAAAACACTCTGGCAATATTCGGTTTAGGGAACACACTTATACAGTATACATACAATCCCTATGCGCTCAAAGGTGACCTCCTGACTGCGTACTGCTGTGATTGAACACAGACAGCTGATTGCTAGCTAGTACCTAGTATCCCTAAATATCGCAATCAAACCATTTCACAATGTGTTAACTCATTCAATCTCATAAGTCTAAATTGACTATTGTAACCGCAATTGCAGTGTATTATTCACACTTCACCTTGTATTTCAATTGTCTATTAAAGGACCAGTAAACACATTAGATTTGCATAATCAACAAATGCAAGATAACAAGACAATGCAATAGCACATAATGAGTAGTAGTTTTTTTTATAACAATTTTCAAAGTTATGTATATTTCCACTCCCCTTGTACCATGTGATAGCAATTAGCCAATCACAAATGCATATACGTATAGTCTATGAATTCTTGCACATGCTCAGTAGAATCTGGTGTCTCAATAATTGTAAATATAAAAGACAGTGCACATTTTTTTTAATGGAAGTAAATTGGAAAGTTGTTTAAAATTACATACTGTATCTGAATCATGGAAATTTGCAAAGTGGTTACAAACTATCAGTATATTTGGACAACACTCGTGTGGTACACAAACACCCCTGTGAGCCCCGCCCACCGATGCGGTTCGTCACTGATGCTTGACTTCATCAGGGCATAGTGGCGGACCAGCCGGATTGTCTCTTCATATAGCAATCCGTTGCTATGGTAACTCTATTTTGTTTAGGCGGATGTGTTTAATCGCCAGGCGTTTGTCTCATGATTGGGGTTAGTGTCAGGCAATATTTTGTCACGCTCATGGATCTCAATCCGATATACTTGAGCATATGTAGAGAAACTTTGCACTATGTTAGTAATTTAAGGTTACACTGTATCATCAAATCTTGTTGTATCTTTTTAGAGACTCACAGCATGCCTCTTCATCATTTCCTTACACTCATTTGAGTCATGCTCGATTTCACCCCCTCGTATTGTTTATTTATCACTTGAGCATTATATTATGCCACTTTTGTGGGTATCCTCTACTTATGAGATCAAGCGTCTTAACGCATTTCTCTTTTATATTAAAAGTGCATTTTGCTTATTCCTGAAATCCTTGTGTCTTTTTCATTTATTCAGAGGAATAGTCTCTACATTGCTATTATTCATTGCTAGTGATAATCTCTTATCATTGTGTCCTTATTACTGAACACCAAGTGATTTTGAAGGGAAATACAGTCTTGTGTCCTTAAAAGGTTGTTGAGTATAATAGTTCATGACATTTGATTTTTTACTTTATACCTAAAAAGACACAAACGTGATATTTTAGTGTAAAAGTTTATTCTACATTATATGATGTTATCCAACTTTATTGGGAATATATGTGTTATTGCGTTTATTAGAGGAAGCATTTGTAGGATCTTGCTTCAATTAGTCCTTTTGGTGATGCTGATTCGTGTAATTCGTGTATCCATCTGCACTCTTTTTGGAGAAGGAGTTTATTGAATTCACCCTTTCTACCTCTTAATTGTAGCTGTTCCATGGCAAAAAATTGTATATCATATTTATTATCAGGGTGATAGGTATTCATATGTTGTGTTAGAGAAAGGAGTTACCCAAATCAATGCTTAAAAAAAGCATACCATCGGGCAAAAGGATTGGACAGAAAATCACTCCTTTATGACACTCAGAATGTTAATAAGAATAATAATTGTATAACGCACAACCTCGAACTTAATCGACTTGTGGCACTGATAACAGGTATTATTATTACCCAACTTAATGGTACTCATTTTACCGACCTCGGAAGGATGAAAGGCTGAGTGGACCTTGCCGGAATCGAACCTGCAACTCTTGGGTTGCCACAGATCTGTGTAACAAGGCATTAGCACGATGAACTATCTGGATGATCAAAAACTAACTGTTAGGTTTATAGGGACCTTTGACGAAAATCAGAATCAAATTCGCCAATCGTTAAGAGGCATTGGCATGTCTTACAGGATGATCCTGACCTAACAGATGTGATCACTGAAAATCCACAGATAACCAGATAACCATTTAAATCGCAAAATCTGAAGGATATCCTCATCAGGAGTCATTTCAATACACCAAGAAATAGAACCTGGCTTAGAGAGACTAAAGGTTTCTTTAAATGTAAAGCCTGCAGAAATATTATACCAGACAAATTCTTTGTGCATCCTAACACCAATTAGAGATATAAAATCCGAACCTTCTTAAATTGTAGATCCAACATGGTGATCTATGTGGCAAAATGCAAGTGCCATATGATCTAGGTAGGTGAAACCTCAAGAGAATTAAGAACAAGGATACTAGAACATATAGGTGGCATAAAATAGAACCGATCTGTCCCTGTTGCACAACATATGAATACCTATCACCCTGATAATAAATATGATATACAATTTTTTGCCATTGAACAGCTACAATTAAGAGGTAGAAAGGGTGAATTCAATAAACTCCTTCTCCAAAAAGAGTGCAGATGGATACACGAATTACACAAATCAGCATCACCAAAAGGGCTAAATGAAGCAAGATCCTACAAATGCTTCCTCTAATAAAAAATACTATATATGCTTCCGGTCTGATACTAAATTTTCATGAAACATAAAACAGGCAATAACATATAGATTCCCAATAAAATTGTTTGTGCCTTTTTAGGTATAAAGTAAAAATCAAATGTCATGAACTATTATCCTCAACAACCTTTTAAGGACACAAGACTGTATTTCCATTCAAAGTCACTTGGTGTTCTGTAATAAGGACACAATGATAAGAGATTATCACTAGCAATGAATAATAGCAATGTAGAAACTATTCCTCTGAATAAATTAAAAAGACACAAGAATTTCAGGATTAAGCAAAATGAACTTTTAATATAAAACAGAAATGCATGAAGACACTTGATTTCATAAGTAGAGGATACCCACAAAAGTGACAATCGAGCACGACTCAAATGATAGTAAGGAAATGAGGAAGAGGCATACTATGACTCTCTAAAAAGATACAACAAGATTTGATAATACAGTGTAACCTTAAATTACTAACATAGTGCAAAGTTTCTCTACATATGCTCAAGTATATCGGATTGAGATCCATGAGCGTGACAATATATTGCCTGACACTAACCCCAATCATAAGATGAACGCCTGGCAGGGTTAAACACTTTCACCTAAACAAAATAGTTACCATAGCAATGGACTGCTATATGAAGAAACAATCCGGCTGGTCCGCCTCTATGTCCTGACGAAGTTATGTATCAGTGACGAAACGCATAGGGGGTGTAATACAATATTTGCGAGGCAGGGGCATGCGTTTTAGGGGTTAATAGGTTTATTTAATGTTGGCGATGTGGGTGGGCAGCGGATTAGGGGTTAATAGGTGAAATATTTTATTTGCGATGCAGAGGCATGGCGGTTTAGGGGTCAATAGATAGTTTATGGGTGTTAGTATACTTTGTAACATTTTAGTTATGAGTTTTGTGAAACATTTTTGTTTTGCAAAATCCATAACTTCTGGTATCAGATCGCAGAATGGATTGCGAAGGTAAAGACTATAATGCAAGCATTTCAGCCGGACCGCACAATCTGTAATACAGGCGCTATGAAAAGCCCACACTCAAAAGCCATGAAATGGAGAGTTGCGTAAAAGCTAAAACGCTTGCGGTATAGCTGTACCGCAGCGACTTGTAATACGGGAGACCTGCATATTCTGCGCGCAAATGTCAGTTTTTAAGCGGTATAGTCGTACCGCACCATACCGCAAAACTTGAAATCTAGGTCATAGAGAGTACACAGAAGTGGAATAGCACCAGTTTAAAAATTAAGGATTACTGGATATATGTTACAACAGGGACTCAACTGACCCATCCAAATCCTCTTGCTTTGTATGACCTACTTAAAAATTAACATTATCTAGAACTAGAAGAAGAGTTGTATTTATATCAGCAAGAATGTTGGCCTGTATTTATTTTCTGGCTTTGGAAGTTTTAAGCTGAATGACTTGTAATTGGATTGAGTTTCTTTACAGTTCTGATGCAGCACAGTCAGGGTTGTGTTTAATTGTCCTCTGCTTCTGAGGTTTGCCACAGTAAATAAGGATTGTGTGTTATTCTTTGTGCAAGGTCACAAAAGATAACACACCCCTGCACTATTTCTGCCCCCTTGTATTCTAGAACTATGTGTTTAAAGCCTTTGCAGGGGTTAAAAACTTTATTATATGCAAACACCAGTTCAGTGACACCTTATATAGCACATTAGAGCATTTTCTTTTCACATTTTATGTTCCTTTAAAGGTACAGTGTACTGTAAAATAGTTTTCCCCTTAATGTATTTCCAAAGACTTGTTATAACAGCTGTAGAGTATAGAATGTATAAGAAATGTTTAGATTTATTTGTGTATATGAATTAGCTGGTTTTGTGCTTTGAAAAAATAGGTTGAGCTTGCAGGTTACATGATATATCATTATGTTAACACTTTATCTTGTATCTGTTTGTAAACCAAAGCTCAATACTAGAGAGAACTATGGAAAATAATAATTTTATTACTTATCTCTTCTGCACCCCACCGGGAGTGTAATTGCTTCTGCTGGCTGTGTTTACATTGCCTGTACATAGGTCCAGTATAGGTGGGGATAACACAGGCTAAATCAGCTATTTTAAATGCCAAAAAAAGGGTAAACAAACTACTTGTAAACAATTTAAAACACTCCAGCAGGAAAAATATATAATTGGGAACAAATTAAAGGGGAGAACATTTTTGGGTAAGCTATCCTTTTAAGTATATACACACATACACCTCATCTTCAAGTGCTGTATGTTAAAAGATTTTGTTTAATGGATGATTTTTTTAATGTGTAAATTCCAAATTCATTTAGTGATGGTAAATCCAAGCGTTTAAAAAAACATTAGGATTTACCATCACTAAAAATAAACATTAGATTTAGTCATCACTTACTAAAAAAACAGTGTTAAATTCACCCTATCTGTGCAGCAATTATATTGCTAACTCAGCACCTCAGTCCACCCATGGCACAGCGCTCTTCTCCAATGAGGTGACGTTTCCACCTCTAAACCAATAGCTGTGCTAGGATGTTAGGTAACACGCATGGCTATTGGTTTAGAGGTGGAAACATCACCTCATTGAAGAAGAGCGATGTGCTGTGGGCGACCGGAGGTGCGGAGTCAGCGATCTACTTGCCGCACAGATAGGGTGAGTTTAACAGGGTTTTTCGTAAATGATGATTGAAACTAATGTTTATTTTTAGTGATGGTAAATCCTAGCGTTTGTTGTACACCTGGATTTACCATCACTTTAAATTTGTAAATGTAAAGATTTAATAATTGATATAGCGCTATCAGTACAATTGCACTTACAAGATCGTAGTTAAAATATCGCCTTTGATAAACAATTCTCCAACAGCAACCTGGCTCTTTAACTCCTGACGTCACTTCCAGCTGTATTGCGTCCAAGTGTCTGTATTGGAATCAAAAGCGTTAATACATATAGCCACCGGTAACAATTGTCCTTGTAACCACAACTCGATCGTCTTAAAACAAAGTCTGTAATTTTGTCCTCCGTCTACGCGTTTCATCCGATTCACACAGACTTTTTCAAGACCTGGGTCCTGGGTCTTGAAAAAGTCTGTGTGAATCGGATGAAACGCGTCCAGTGACTAAGCGTCCAGTGACTAAGAAAGCAGCACCACACTCAGGATCGGAGAGAGGAGGAAGCCAGATCAAAACTGAACAGAGCAAATGGCGGAATAATAGTTCTATCATACTCCTGGAGACATTGAGGTGAGAACAAGAATATCAGTTTATATAATTGGTATATATACTTTCAACAATACGTTAATATACAAATATAAATTTGATATATATCAACATTTGTTGTTAAATTGGAAAATCACTGTTGTATCCTGCCAATAGCTCATAATATCACATATAAGGAATTTGAATACATCAGATGTGCTGGGGACTTAAGAAAATTAATAAAAGTTTTGAGCCCTAGCAGTTTTTAGTCTGTTAGCGCAGTGTTAGGCAAAGAAGTGTAAAATGTAAAGATTACTTACTTTTGTTTTAAATACTAATGGGGTTTCTCAATATCCTCTAATCTCATGTTAGACCTGCACACTTCTTTCTTTCCATGACCCTTCTGTCTGTACATTTGGATATCATTCTTAAAAATGCTAATAGATTTCTTTAGCTGTAGGCAGACCAAACCCCTGCTGGTTACAAGTAATGTGAAAGTGTCTTCGGAAAAAAGAAATTGCCTGTAGGAATTCTTTATTTATGACCCTAATCTGCCAGTCTCCTTCAAAAAAAAAAAAGGAGAAAAAAGTTTTGTTTTGTTTTTTTTAGAATGCTTTTGTGGTTCAGTTAATTATATAGTGCATAGCACAGTTTTTGCTTTACCAGAGAACAAAACATAGTCACTGCTCCTGTCAGAAAATTTGCATCTTCTTAGGTTAAATATTTCAAGAGAGACTATGCATACAGTTTTTCAAACAGACTCATATAGTCTAAAGCAAAGCAGATTTCAAATATTGCATTAATATTTGTAATTTTGCTGACATCAGTAATAAAAAAAAAAAACTTTAAAATATTTTAAATAATTTTGAAAGCCTGATGTCAGCAAAACACAGTTGCTTTATTAGGTAGTAACTTACACTATATGACCAAAAGTATGTGGACACCCCCACTAATTATTGAGTTCAGGTGTTTCTGCCACACCCATTTTTAGTAGGTGCCTAAAATCCAGCACATAGCCATAAAATCTCCATAGACAAGCATTGGCAATACAATGGATTGTACTAAGGTCAGGATGCTGCATTCCTCTTACCAATACCCATAACCCCACTTCACAACTCCTGTCCCCATTTTTCCTTCTTATCTAAATTCTTATCTAAAATAAACACATGAACACAGTTGTTATGGCAAAATGTGGAAAGGTCACAATTTATTAAATTAAATTAATTTTGCTCCCTTTATGCAAAATTCAGCCATAATTCAAATTCAACACCAAATAATGCCACTGCATTAACCAAAGGAAGTTTTCTGGGACCCAAGCCTAGTGGGGGGTGACCACAAATACCCCCCCCCCCGGTAGGGCAGGTGGAGGAGGGAGAACCCACAGCATAGCATGCCCCTAGATAGACCACCGGATCACCCCTCCGGGCCTAGCATGTTGCGGGATCCTCCCGACCCCCATTCTGCCCCGTCCACGTGCCGGACCAAAACTTTCCGCCTGCTTGTGATTGTATAACCTGATAATATATACAGCTGCCGTATTCTTATCCTCCAGCCAGCGTAGACCGCCAGGTCACCTGCTGCCCTTGGTTGCGCTGTTTTCTTCCCCTTATGGTGGAGCACGGGCGGTCTTACTGCGACTCAACCAATTAGTTAATGTCCTGCCCTTAGCCGTGCTATTACTGATCTTTCGATGTGACCTCTCCGGATTATTGTATCATGTTCTGCCATTTCTAGGGTGGGAGGGTGGGAAACAAAAGAAAAAAGGTTAGTGACCACTTCCTGCTGGCCCCCTCCTTATATCCCCTTTGCTCCGCCCCTCCCTTGTCCTTTCCTCTGACCAATGGCCACCCATTGCCCTTAGCAACCATTCCTCTTATCTCTCCTACAGCTTCCCCCCAGTCGGCACACCTAGATCTATTGTTTACCCCCAGCAGCCCCTCCCTGAGGCCGTTCCCTTCGCATGCGCTCCCTGCACTAATTTAAGGTCAGGATGCTGCATTCCTCTTACCAATACCCATAACCCCACTTCACAACTCATGTCCCCATTTTTCCTTCTTATTTAAATTCTTATCTAAAATAAACACACAGACACAGTTGTTATGGCGAAATGTGGAAAGGTCACGATTTATTAAATTAAATTAATTTTGCTCCCTTTATGCAAAATTCAGCCATAATTCAAATTCAACACCAAATAATGCCACTGCATTAACCAAAGGAAGTTTTCTGGGACCCACGATTGGGGGGTTGACCACAAATACCCCCCCTGGCAGGGCAGGTGGAGGAGGGAGAACCCACGGCATAGTCCACCCCTAGATAGACCACCGGATCACCCCTCTGGACTGAGTATGCCGCGGGATCCTCCCGCCCCCCATTCTGCCCTGCCCACGTGCCTGACCAAAACTTCCCGCCACCAACACCTTTTCCCCCTCCGTGACCTTTCCTTACCTTTACCAACTCCTGGCACATCCCTTTGATGTCCGCCAGTATCTGGTCATTCCCTTCATCCGTCAAGTGTACACCATCTCGCCTGAATAGCTCCTCTTTTTTCGCCGCTATCAGTGGGTGCTCCATCACTCTGCCCCTATCTCTCTCATTACCTTTGTTGCTATCTGATTCACCTTTCTCCTTGATCTATATCCCGCCTTGCTCGTATACGAGTTCCTCCAGTACAATCTTGACACAATGTTGGACCATATCACCTGCACTGATGGCCATGCTACCTTTAACCATCTCATTCCTCCTGTCACTTTCTCTTCCAGTTCTCTGAGCGGGTATGCTCCTATATTGTTTCCCCCGAGGTGTATAATCAGGGCATCAGGACTTCCCCATCTTAACCTTGCCTGCTGTATTGTTGGCACTAACTCATCCCACATCAGCCCTGACGCTGTTGCCCTAATCTGCGCCCAATAAACGTAGGAATGCCCTACTATCCAGACTCTTAATGTTTTGCCTGCAATAAAACAAATTTCACACATTAGTAACTATTCATCTGCACTTTTTCAAACCTCACCGCCCACAGTACAATACAGCAACAATAATACCAGCTTACCTAAACCCCTCCCACCTTACTTTTTTGCATCCTAATGTATGACTTATAGACTGCCAATTTCCATCTCCCCAGTTTTTTTATCTGTTCCTCTGAACAGCCTCTGCCTATTCTTAAAGAGTGTGGTGCAAAGTAAGAACTCCCCCACCCTAGCTTCCTCACTACCCTCTGCAGTACGCTCTTGAATTGAAAGATTGTTACCTCCAACCCATCCGCATGCCGCAGAAATGTTCGCCCCTTGTCCCTTTGAGCTGCTAGATAGCTTTTCACACAGGCCACACGGGCACAGTGTTCCTCCTGTCCCTACCATACTCAACCATGCCCCTTTTCCTTCTGTGTCTGTCTTGGATCGTCTTACAAATACCAGCACTGCTTCCTCCCCGCATCTCACATCCCCTGTTTCTACTCCCCCTTTTCCTACCTTCCTGTTTATTGGCAGCAGATCCTCTATCCTCGTTGCTTCGTGGAAAGCCACTTTGAACGCTGTCCTGAAAATTAGCACCTTGTCTGTGCTTATGCAAACCCCTGACAATGCCCCTACCATTCTTTCCAATCTATCTTCTGTTATTGGTTCCCTCTTATCTGTTCCCTTCTCCTCATCTTTCCCCCATGCCCTCACAATCTTCTTCACTATGAACTTCTTAGTCCAATCTATTCCCCCATACAGCTGTGTGCAATATGATATCCCTGATACTATTGATGCCAGCCACCCTTCTTTAACCTCTTCTCTCCTTAGAACCTGCAACCATTCTAGGAATCTTCCTTCCTCCCCTTCTCATGTCCCCTTCCTATGCTTGCACCATTGTACCCAATATTTTCTGTAAACTACCCATGTACTTGGTGCCAGGGCTTTCTGGACGAGTACCTCAATTCCGTCTATCTGTTGCCAATCTGCCAAAGAAGTACAGGGCAACATTCACCTTCCTGTCTGGCATTGGGTGCTAAAGCCCTAAACTTTTCCCATTTAAAATGGGATAGCGTGTCCGCAACTACATTTCTGAAACCCGGAATATGTTTGGCCCTAATACAGATGTTATGCTTTAAACATTTTAGCACCAAGTACCTTAGGTACCTAACTACTGGTATCGATGATGCAGATAGTAGGTTGATGACCTCTACCACTCCCTTATTGTCTGACCAACAGATTATTTTTCTATTTGTTAACTCCTCGCCCCATAACTCTACTGCTACTACTATGGGGAATAGCTCCAGCAGCACTAAGTTCTTAACCCAACCTATTTCTTTCCATCTTTCTGGCCACCCTCCTGCGCACCATTTCCCCTGGAAATATGCCCCGAAACCCAGCCCCCCCCCCCCCCCCCCGCTGCGTCTGTGTATAGCTCCATTTCTGCCGCAGATGCTACCTCCTGCCATATGCACACCCCATTAAATTCTTGTAAAAATTGGTCTCATACTTTCAGATCCTCCCTCATCTCCCCAGATAATCTGATCATGTGTTCCGGCCTCTTTGCACCTCTCGTGCTTATCTCCAATCGCCTTTTAAAAATCCTCCCCACTGGGATAACCTTGCAAGCGAAATTCAGTAACCCTAGCATTTTCTGCATTTCTTTTAATGTTACCTTCCTTCGTGTTACCATCCATGCTATCAGCGCCCTAGCTTTTTCCACTTTATCCTCGGGTAGCTCGCATTGCCCTTTTTCAGAATCTATTGTTATGCCTAAAAATGCTAGCCTAACGCAAGTGCCCTCCGTTTTTTTGTCTGCTACGGATACCCCCATTTCCTCTAACAGTCTGATTAACCCTGCTTTCATGCTCTCGCACCTGCCTGTACCTGCCCTCCCCACCACCATGAAATCATCCAGGTAGTGGACTACTGTCTCCCTTTTTTGCCTTGTTACCAATAACCAATGCAGGAAAGTACTACACTTTTTGAAGATTGAGCATGATATGGAGCATCCCATTGGCAAACATTTATCCACATAAAATTGCCCTTCGAATTTGTAACCCATCAGCTTAAAACTAGTTGGATTCAATGGTAGTAGCCGGAAAGCAGATTCAATATCTATCTTAGCCATCATTGCACCCCTCCCCGCTTTCCTTACCATGTCTACCGCGCTGTCAAATGATTGATATTGCACTGCTGCTTCTAGTTTGTCTATAGCATCCTTTACCGACCTACCCTTTGGGTATGATAAATGATGTATCATGCAATACTTCCCTTCCTCCTTCTTGGGTACTACCCCTAGGGGGGAAATGACTAGCTCTGCAATTGGCCTTACTGCAAATGGGCCGGCCATCCTACCGCATTATACCTCCTTCTCTAGTTTCCCCTTCAGTATCCCTGGTAGCTCAGCTGCCGATTTCAGGTTCCTGGCTGTTACTGCCCCTGTTACCTCCCCTTTCACTGGTACTGTAAAGCCGTTACTCAACCCTTCAATTAATAAATCTCTATCCTCTATGATAGGGTATGCCTGCAGCTCGCGAACCAGCCTATCTATTTTCAGGGGGGTTGGTGCCATTCCCCCCAGCTTGCCCTCCCCTGTATTTCCTTGGTCCGCAAGGACTGCCTCCCATACCCGTTGCTACCTCCGCTCTTCCTACAGTCTGCTCCTGCGTGTGCCCCGCTACAGTATCTACAAATATGTTTGAACCTACATGCTACCCCCTCTCGTATCTTTTTTCGTTGTATGCCCAGCACTCTTTATTATCTGTTTTACTGCCCTTGTTGGCATTAAAGTTTGTTCCCCTGCCACCTTGCGTATCCTGCACTCTCATTACCCTGTTGTATAGGTCCAGTATTTTTAGACCAAAATCCCTCCTCCCTTTGTCGCCTAACTGCAGGTTACCCTTCCTAAACTCCGTGTCGTAATCTTTCCAAGCGGACCCTCCATATGTCGTGAAACATTCCACAATAAAATGGATGTACCTTAACATGCCCTTTATCTTCCCCGGGTTGGCTGCTATAAAACACTCTGCATATATAAGTATCCCTTTTACCCACTCCGTAAATGATTGCTTAACCTTTTTTCCTTTACCATCTTCATCCCTAGCCTTCCCAGCCGCCGCTTCCCTAGTTATCTCGAATACGTCCACGTATTTCCCTTTCTGCACCCTCATGATTACCTTTGCTCTTAAGTGCATTGTTAGAGGCATTAACAGCGTCCCCGTTACCTCGTCATCCCCGTTAAAAACCTCTCCTGTATCTGCTTGCTCTTGCGCTATTACCCCCTTTCCTGTACCTTTGTCTTGCTTTGCATATATTTTCCTAACTATTTTTAATATCCTCCCCCCCCCCCTTTTACATTCTCATCCTCAGAATCCAATTCAGATGAGCTATCCAATAAACAGCTGTTCAAGCATAGTATTCTCTTACCTTGTATCGCCCCTTGTCCGTAGTCCTCTCCTCCTGCTGCTCCCGCCTGATTTGCCGTTCCTGCTTCATCACTCCTTACCAGGGATGCCCCTATTGCCGTAATGTTTCCCCCTGCATTGCTGCTGGGTACTTCCATTGTTTCCTGCTGCCGCGTCTGCTCCAATAGACCAGCCTCCTTCTCCTTGCTCTGTGGGGGTAATACAGTGTTAACAATGTTTGTTCTTATTTCCTGATTTCCCGGTCCCTGTGTCGTTCCCCCCTCCCTGTTGCTATTATGGTTGCTATTGCATGCTGTCCTGCCCTCCTTCCCCCCCTTTCCCCCCTGCCTCCATCATCCTTACTTCCCCCTTATCCTCCCCTCCTCCAACCTCCTGTCCTTCAGCTTCCTCCTCTATTAACCTATACCTGTTCCCCTCTGTGTCCCTGATCACTCTCCTATCTCCTGTATTTCCCCCCCCCTCCCCTAGCTCTCTTCTGCGGCCTAAGCACCTCTTCTCACCCTCTCTGAAATACATCTATCCTATTGGGCTCTACCTGCCCCCCCCCTGCTGTCCATGTCCTACTTCCTGCTCCCTGCTCCCATCTGCGCCCTTGCTCCCACCCTCCCCATGCTGTGCCTCCCCACTCCCTTGGCCCATTCTGCATTTGCATAAAGGCCCCGCTCGGCCCACCGAGACCGCCACGAGCCTCCTCCAATCCCTGTCCTTCCCACCCGTACCTCCGTTGCGCTGCGCATACCCGAGGGTGTTCCCATTCCCATCCTCTACCGCCCTCTGCGAACCTCCTGCCGTGCCCTACCTCGTCCTCCCAAGATGGCCGCCCCCATGGTGTCGCATTCCTAATTGCGTCACCCAATGCACGTGCATGCAAAACGTGACTCCCAGTACCGCCCCTTAAACTAACGTCATCGGAGCACCTCCGTGCCACGGATACGCTATTTGGGCCTGCTCCCTGCTCTCAACTGGCCTCTAGCTGCTCTCCCTCTCCCCCTGCCTGGGGAACTGTCAAATCGGTGGCTTACCTGCATCAATGCCAGCGGACCAACCTCTGTCGTGCCTCTGCCAGATATCACCTGTCCTTGTGCTGCTTGTTGTTCTCTCCTGGACTTCTACATCCTCTTGATCCTCTTCTACACCTGGATTGCCCTAGTCTTCCAGACTGTCTCTCCCTCATCCAGGTAACGCCTTGGGATTCTTCTGTTCCTTGCTGACATTCTTCAACTTCTTACCTGCAACAAACAAAAGAAAAAAGGTTAGTGACCACTTCCTGCTGGCCCCTCCTTATATCCCCTTTGCTCAGCCCCTCCCTTGTCCTTTCCTCTGACCAATGGCCACCCATTGCCCTTAGCAACCATTCCTCTTATCTCTCCTACAGCTTCCCCCCACTCGGCACACCTAGATCTATTGTTCACCCCCAGCAGCCCCTCCCTTAGGCCGTTCCCTTCGCATGCGCTCCCTGCACTAATTTGAAGAGCTCAGTGACTGTCTTAGGATGCCACTTTTACCACAAGTCGCTCATGAAATTTCTGCCCTATTAGATCTGCCTTGGTCAACTGTGGGGGCTATTATTGTGAAACAAAAATAACCCAGCCACAAAGTGGTAGACCACACAAACTTACAGAGTGGGGTCACTAAGTGCTGAAGTACGTAGCACGAACAGATCGGCTATAATCTGTTGCATCACTCACTACAGAGTTTCCCAATGATTCTGGAAGCAACATCAAAACAAGAGCTGTGTGTCAGAAGCTTCATGACTTGTGCTTCCCTGGCCGAGGAACTGTACACAAGCCACACATTCACATGCACAATACCAAGCATCAGCTGTAATGGTGTAAAGCACACCCCAAGGGACTCTGGAGCACTGGAAACATGTTCTCTGGAGTGAGGAATCACGCTTCACTCTCCGTCAGTCTGATGTAAGAATATGGGTGTGGTGGATTCCAGGAGAACACTACCTACTGGAATGCATAGTTCCTACTGTAAAAACAAGTGTTAGTTTTTTTCTTCTGTGCTCTCCATTGAAGTCTTTGGGGAGAAAGTATATGAAAAAAAGTCTGAGCAAGAATTAAAGGGATATGAAACCCAAAAAATGTATTTCATGATTCAGATAGACTATACAATGTTTATATATATATATATATATATATATATATATATATATATATATATATATATATATATATATTTATTAGCTTCCAAAAGATTTGTTCATTTTGATTTCAGCATATGTTTTCACATAGAAAGAAAAACAAGAAAAGCAGAAATAAACAAATAAAGACCATCAGTACATATTCAAAAAATATTATGCCTAGTATACTACTAAACAAAAGAAAAAAAAAGAAAAGAGGAACCCCTCTGATATATGTAAACCATAAAAATCTAATTCTGTGGATTCAACTAGCATTCCGTGGTCTTTGTAATTTTCTGTTAGAGTATTTTTTATTTTTCTCAACACATAAAAAAAAAAAAAGAAAAACACAAAAAAAAAAAAACCTCAAAAAGAAAATATTACCATAAACCTAACAGAACTAATTCTGTATTTCTAAATGGGTAAATTAAATATTCAATTTCACTCGGAGGAAGGGATTTGATAAAGACTGACCACTTTCTGAAAAATAGGGTAAAATCATTTTCATCATTTAGGTTAGTATCTATCTGTTCAAGAATACATTGTTTTTTAAGACAAATTTTAACCTCTCGGATACTGGGGGTTGCCCTATGTTTCCATTTTTTAAGGATTAAGTATCTTACTGCTAATATAACTAAATTGACAATTTTGGTATTTGTGGACCGATCCTCCAAGCCCTTCCAAAGATATACTATGTTAGTGGTGATAGAGTCGGAGGGGAGGTTCCCATTGCCTTAAGCCAATATTGTATTTTCAGCCAAAATTGTTGAATGTTTGGACAATCCCAAAACATGTGTATAAGAACATCTAGGACAGCGATTAAAGTCAGAGTTCCCACACCAGGAACCTTTCTCAGGAGTAAAAAAGGTCATAAGTAACAATTTTATATGTGATTCTCTCCAAGTAGATGAGAGTGTAATTCGTGAGACCTCGGATATTGAGAATTGGATTAAACTAGTGTCCCCAAAGTTTTGCAACAAGGCCACCGCCCAGTTAGTAGAATTTTTTTCCAAGTTCAAGTCTCCTTTTAAAGAACTTAGGTCTAAATAGCTAGAAGAAATTGACATGAAATCATTTTTAGCTAAGAATAGCCATTTTTCTATGGTCCCAAGTGTCCAATTCCAACCAAAATTATTTACTAAACTCAAGGCGATGTGCCTTGCTTGAAGGTAGGTGAAAAACCCCTTGTGAGAAAGGTTGAACTCCTCTTTTAAAGAACCAAAAGTTTTTATACATTTTCTGTCAAAATCCAGTAATTGAAAAATGTTATCAAAGCCCAGAGCCTTCCACCTTTGAAAAAGAGGTGATTGAAGTCCGGCTTGGAATTGAGGATTACCTGTTAATTGCATAAGTTTGGACACACAATGTTCTACATTGAGGTGTTTACAAACTCTCCACCAGGCCTGAAGTGGATTAAACATAGTCCTAATTTTTTCACCTCTCTGGGTAGAGAACTAGAAGTACAATGAATAATTGCTAAAGGGGCATATGGAAATATTACATTTTTCTCAAGTTCATTGTCAGTAACGTAATCTCCCTCGGAGATCGAATCCATGATCAGGCGAACCAGAAATGCATAATTATATATCTTGATATCTGGCAAAGCTAGCCCCGCTACTTCTTTTATTTCTTGTTTACTGTCCCTTTAATTGATGCATAGTAACAAGCTCTTTATTTGAATTAACTCATTTATATCTATTTCTAACTGACCAAAGCAAATTAAATAAGAACTCAAGGGGTTTCAGTAGGTGGGTCCCTAATCTTAAAAACAACAGATTTAAATTCATATGACTAATTTTTTATGCATATTTAAAATTGACTTTAAAAGCATATGAAGCCCAGTTTACTGTATTTTTCATTTCTTGATTCAGAAAGAATGTTCTTTGTTCTCTTGGTACCTTTTGTTTAACAGCAGGGGCATAAGCTCATGGGGTTGCAATGCATGTGTCTTCTTGAGCATTACATGGAAACAGTTTTGCAAGAATGTTTGTAGAGAGCAATAGATGGCAGCACTATTTCCTGCCATGTAGTGCTGCAGACGCCTACCTAGGTATCTATTTTTTACATTATATGCTCTGTCTGCATCACAAAAGAAAATATTTGGGTTTCATATCCCTTTAATTTCTCTTCAAGTAATAATGGTCTTGTTTCATGGGTATTGGGAAGAATGTCATCTCATTGATGAAGAGTTTGTTCATATTGAATACTAAATATAATTATGGATATTGTATAGATACCTGCATGTTCTATAAACAAACATTTTCATTTTATGTGGGTAAAAAAACATAGGGGCCGACTTATCATGCTAGGATGGTCAGGATCTGCTGTAGCGGATCATGTCCGCCCTACATCGATAAATGCCAACAACGTATTTATCATTGTACAAGGATTCCTAGCAACCCGATGGTATCTGAAGGCTTGCGCAGAAACAGCTGCATAAGGCTGAATATGGGCATTAATAAATCAGCACCGTAATATCTAGTTAGCAAACTCTCTAAAACACAATTATAGAAAAAAAGAATATTAAATAAAGATGATTATTGTAAAAAAGCATAAAAATGGTATATATATAAAACAAACATAAATATTATAACTATTGATTTCCATTGTGTAAATTCAAGGCTGATTTTTAATATTCTTACTTAAAAGCGTTATATATATGTAGCCCATTAAAGTATGATCTGCAATTATTTTTTTTGTTTGTGTCATAAAAGTCAAGTTTATAAAAAACTGGGCTGTATAAAAGAGCAGCGTGACAGTTTAGAATTTTATAGAACCTGCCTGTTGTGCCTTTAATTGTGGTAATAAATCTGCTTGATAGATGAGGTATGCATATGACAGTGAATAATTTTGTGTCACCTACAACTGCAATTTTTAGATTTAATCTAACAGAAGCCGAATCTTACCTGCCATAAGTCAAGCTAGGCAAATTTCGTAGTCCTCACAAGCCTAAAACAACAATGTTACTAAACTTGTACACATTTCTTCTCTTAAGGCCATTACCACATTCTTTCATTAGTGAATTGGTATAATTCTCCAAACACACCATTTGGAATCTGATTGGCTTAATGCTACAAACAGAACATATGGAATCTGGTATAATTCTTCAAACACACCATCAGGATTCTAATTAGTTTACTGCTCCAGAGCATATGGAATATGGAATCTGGTATACTTCTCCAAAAACACCATCAGGAACCTGATCTAGGGCGGAACTACTATTGGTGAAGCAGGTGCAGTGGCATCAGGACCCAAGCTCTGGGGGGCCCATAGCAGCCAGTCTATACATAGGTGTGTGCAGAATGTGTACAATCATTATGCGGGGGAGTCTATCTATTGTAACAAGCAGCAAACTGCTTTCCTGTCCGAGCACATGTTTTCTCAGTGTTAGAGCACTGGAGGTAAACCAATGAGACTAAACTTAGTAGCTGAACTCTCAAGTACTTTAATTAGCTCCTACAAAACAAACATTAATTAATTACTAGAAAGTAACTAACACCTAGATTACGAGTTTTGCGTTAGAGGCTGTGCGGTATAATGAGCAGTTTATGCTCACCGCTCACTTACAGACAGTGCTGGTATTACGGGTTTTTACAAACCAGACAAGAAGTGAGCGTTGAGCAAAATTTTGCTCATTACCGTACTCCACTACCAGCGCTGCTTACGTTAGCAGTGAGCTGATTGTGCGTGCTCGTGCACGATTTCTCCATAGGAATCAACGGGGAGAGCCGGCAGAAAAAAAGTCTAACACCTACAAAAAAGCAGCGTAAAACTCAGTAACGCAGTCCCATTGACTCCTATGGGGAAATAAAATTTATGTTTACACCTAACACCCTAACATGAACCCCGAGTCTAAACACCCCTAATCCTACACTTACTAACCCCTAATCTGCCGCCCCCGACATTGCTGCCACCTACAGTATATTATTAACCCCTAATCTGCCGCTCTGGACACTGCCGCCACCTACATTATATTTATTAACCCCTAATCTGCTGCTCCCAACATCGCCGACACCTACATTATATTTATTAACCCCTAATCTGCCGCCCCCAACGTCGCCGCCACTATTCTAAATTTATTAACCCCTAAACCTAAGTCTAACCCTAACCCCCCCTAACTTAAATATAATTTAAATAAATCTAAATAAAATTCCTATCATTAACTAAATTATTCCTATTTAAAACTAAATACCTATAAAATAAACCCTAAGCTAGCTACAATATAACTAATAGTTACATTGTAGCTATCTTAGGTTTTATTTTTATTTTACAGGCAAGTTTGTATTTATTTTAACTGGGTAGAATCGTTACTAAATAGTTATTAACTATTTAATAACTACCTAGCTAAAATAAAGACAAATTTACCTGTAAAATAAAACCTAACCTAAGTTACACTAACACCTAACACTACACTATATTTAAATTAATTCCCTAAATTAAATACAATTAAATACAATTAAATAAAATTAGCTAAAGTACAAAAAAAACCCACTAAATTACAGAAAGTAATAAAATAATTCCAAGATTTTTAAACTAATTACACCTAATCTAATCCCCCTAACAAAATAAAAAAGCCCCCCAAAATAAAAAAAGCCCTACCCTACACTAAATTACAAATAGCCCTTAAAAGTAATCAGCTCTTTAACCTGTAAAAAAAATTACAAATCCCCCCCCAACATTAAAAACCACCACCCACACAACCAACCCTACTCTAAAACCCACCCAATACCCCTTTAAAAAAACCTAACACTAACCCCTTGAAGATCGCCTTACTGGGAGAAGTCTTCATCCAACTGGGCCGAAGTCCTCAACGAAGCCGGGAGAAGTCTTCATCCATTTTTTTTACAGATAAAAGAGCTGATTACTTTCAGGCAATGCCCCGCAAAAGGCCCTTTTAAGGGCTATTTGTAATTTAGTGTAGGGTAGGCCTTTTGTTATTTGGGGGGGCTTTTTTATTTTGTTAGGGGGATTAGATTAGGTGTAATTAGTTTAAAAATCTTGTAATTTGTTTATTATTTTCTGTAATTTAGTGTTTGTTTGTTTTTGTACTTTAGCTAATTTTATTTAATTGTATTTAATTGTATTTAATTTAGGGAACTAATTTAATTATAGTGTAGTGTTAGGTGTTAGTGTAACTTAGCTTAGGTTTTATTTTACAGGTAAATTTGTCTTTATTTTAGCTAGGTAGTTATTAAATAGTTAATAACTATTTAATAACTATTCTACCTAGTTAAAATAAATACAAACTTGCCTGTAAAATAAAAATAAATCCTAAGATAGATACTATGTAACTATTAGTTATATTGTAGCTAGCTTAGGGTTTATTTTATCGGTAAGTATTTAGTTTTAAATAGGAATAATGTAGTTAATAATAGTCATTTTTAATTTGATTTCTTTTAATTATAATTAAGTTAGGGGGTGTTAGGGTTAGACTTAGATTTAGGGGTTAAAAACTTTAGTATAGTGGTGGCGACGTTGGGGGCGGCAGATTAGGGGTTAATAAATGTAGGTAGGTGTTGGCGATGTTAGGGATGGCCGATTAGGGGTTAATAATATTTAACTAATGTTTGCGAGGCGGGAGTGTGGCGGTTTAGGTTTAGGGGTTAATATATTTATTATAGTGGTGGCGATGTCCAGTTCGGCAGATTAGAAGTTAATAATTTTATTTTAGTGTTTGCGATGCGGGAGGGCCTCGGTTTAGGGGTTAATATGTAGTTTATGGGTGTTAGTGTACTTTTTAGCACTTTAGTTAAGAGTTTTATGCTACGGCATTGTAGTGTAAAACTCTTAACTACTGACTTTAAAATGCGGTACCAGTCTTGACAGGAGAGGGTCTACCGCTCACTTTTTGGCAGACTCGTAATACCGGCGCTATGCAAGTCCCATTGAAAAAAGAGGATACGCAATTTACGTACGTGGATTTGCGGTATTTCCAAGTCTGGCCAAAAAAGTGAGCGGGGAGCCTGTAACTTCAAGACTCGTAATACCAGCGGGCATTAAAAAGCAGCGTTAGGACAAGCCAATGCTGCTTTTTAAGCCTAACGCAAAACTCAAAATCTAGGTGTAAGTTTGTAAATTCAAATCTTAAAGAAAGACATACCTTTGTAAAAGTTTAGTCTCACTATCTAGACGAATATAAACTCGCATAAGTTACTTAAATAAAGATCTTCTGAGAAATCCAAGGTTAAGGTAATCTAGGTCAGACAGTCCGTGTCAAGGTCTCACAGGGAAAAGCAGCATAAAAATCATAAAACAAATGCAGAACCCACAAACAAGCTAAAGTCATAAACCAAGTCAGTCCAAACAAAGGGTTAAACAGAAGTGTAGTTAGGGGAAGCAGAATTCAAACCAGTAAATTGAGAAACAAATTGTACAAAACTCATATTTCTCCTGTTAAGTGTAGTCAGTCCACGGGTCATCCATTACTTATGGGATATTAACTCCTCCCCAACAGGAAGTGCAAGAGGATCACCGAAGCAGAGCTGCTATATAGCTCCTCCCCTCTACGTCATACCCAGTCATTCTCTTGAACCCAACTAATAGATAGGATGTGTGAGAGGACTGTGGTTATTAAACTTAGTTTTTATTTCTTCAATCAAAAGTTTGTTATTTTAAACGGCACCGGAGTGTGTTGTTTTTTCTCAGGCAGCATTTGAAGAAGAAGCTACCTGAGTTTTGTGTATGATCTTAGCGGACGTAACTAAGATCCATTTGCTGTTCTCGGCCATTCTGAGGAGTGAGGTAACTTCAGAACAGGGGACAGCGGGCAGGTTCACCTGCAAAGAGGTATGTTGCAGTATATTATTTTCTAAGGAATGGAATTGACTGAGAAAATACTGCTAATACCGATATAATGTAAGTACAGCCTTAAATGCAGTAGTAGCAACTGGTATCAGGCTGATATGTATGTATGTTTACACTTAAGTATTTCTGGGGAATGGCACTTCACTGGGAAAATACTGTATGCATATAACTTTTAGCCTAATCTGCAGTGTGAGCGACTAGCAGCAGGCTTTTTAATGACATCTAAATAAATTAGATTTTAAACGTTTGCTGGCATGTTAAATTGTTTAATTATCTGAGGTACTTGGTGAAAAATTGTTTTGGGCGTTATTTTCTACATGGCTGTCGTTTGTTTTGAATTAAAACAGTTTACTGAGCTTCCTTCACTGTTGTATTGTGAGTGGGAGGGGCCTATTTTGGCGCTTTTACTGCGCATTAGAAATTCAGTCACAGTCTGCCTTTTTCTCCCTGCATGATCCAGGACGTCTCTACAGAGCTCAGGAATCTTCCAAACTAGTTTTGAGGGAGGTAATCACTCACAGCAGACCTGTGAGACTGTGCTTTGACTGTGATAAAAACGCTTATATTTTCAATTGTTATCCGTTTTTCTGATATTAAGGGTTAATCATCCATTGCTAATGAGTGCAATCCTTTGCTAAATTTATGCATTTTCTGGGAAAATTTGGTTTCTATAACTAATCCGGTTCATTGTTATTCAACTGTGACAGTTTTTGTGTGCTTCTTAAAGACACAGTAACGTTTTTTATATTGCTTGCAAATTTATTTGAAAAGTATTTTCCAAGCTTGCTAGTCTAATTGCTAGTTTGTTTTAACATGTCTGACACAGAGGAATCTCTTTGTGCAATATGTTCAAAAGCCAATGTGGAGCCCAATAGAAATTTGTGTACTAATTGCATTGATGCTACTTTAAATAAAAGTCAATCTGTACATTTTAAGAAAATTTCACCAGACAACGAGGGGAAAGTTATGCCGACTAACTCTCCTCACGTGTCAGTACCTGCATCTCCCGCTCAGGAGGTGCGTGATATTGCGACGCCTAGTACATCAGGGCGGCCATTACAAATCACTTTACAAGACATGGCTAATGTTATGACTGAAGTTTTATCTAAATTACCAGAACTTAGAGGTAAACGCGACCACTCTGGGGTGAGAACAGAGTACGCTGATAATGTTAGAGCCATGTCTGATACTGCGTCACAAATGGCAGAACATGAAGACGGAGAGCTTCATTCTGTGGGTGACGGATCTGATCCAAATAGACTGGACTCAGACATTTCAAATTTTAAATTTAAGCTTGAGAACCTCCGTGTATTATTAGGGGAGGTATTAGCGGCTCTGAATGATTGTAACACGGTTGCAATCCCAGAGAAAATGTGTAGGCTGGATAAATATTTTGCGGTACCGACGTGTACTGACGTTTTTCCTATTCCTAAAAGGCTTACAGAAATTATTAACAAGGAGTGGGATAGACCTGGTGTGCCCTTTTCTCCCCCTCCTATATTTAGAAAAATGTTTCCAATAGACGCCACCACACGGGACTTATGGCAGACAGTCCCTAAGGTGGAGGGAGCAGTTTCTACTCTGGCTAAATGCACCACTATCCCGGTGGAAGATAGCTGTGCTTTTTCAGATCCAATGGATAAAAAGTTAGAGGGTTACCTTAAGAAAATGTTTGTTCAACAAGGTTTTATATTACAACCCCTTGCATGCATTGCGCCTGTCACGGCTGCGGCGGCATTCTGGTTTGAGTCTCTGGAAGAGACCATTAACTCAGTTACATTGGATGAGATTACAGACAAGCTTAGAGTCCTTAAGCTAGCTAATTCATTTATTTCCGATGCCGTAGTACACTTAATTAAACTTACGGCTAAGAATTCAGGATTCGCCATTCAAGCGTGCAGAGCGCTGTGGCTTAAATCTTGGTCAGCCGATGTGACTTCTAAATCTAAATTGCTTAACATACCTTTCAAAGGGCAGACATTATTTGGGCCCGGTTTGAAAGAAATTATCGCTGACATTACTGGAGGTAAGGGACATGCCCTGCCTCAAGACAGAGCCAAACCAAGAGCTTGACAGTCTAATTTTCGTGCCTTTCGTAACTTCAAGGCAGGAGCAGCATCAACTTCCTCCGCTACAAAACAGGAAGGAACTGTTGCTCATTACAGACAGGGCTGGAAACCTAACCAGACCTGGAACAAGGGCAAGCAGGCCAGAAAACCTGCTGCCGCCCCTAAGACAGCATGAAGTGAGGGCCCCCGATCCGGCAACGGATCTAGTAGGGGGCAGACTTTCTCTCTTCGCCCAGGCTTGGGCAAGAGATGTCCAGGATCCCTGGGCGTTAGAGATCATATCCCAGGGATATCTTCTGGACTTCAAAGCTTCTCCTCCCAAAGGGAGATTTCATCTTTCAAGGTTGTCAACAAACCAGACAAAGAAAGAGGCGTTTCTACGCTGTGTTCAAGATCTTTTGTTAATGGGAGTGATCCACCCGGTTCCGCGGTCGGAACACGGACAAGGGTTTTACTCAAATCTGTTTGTGGTTCCCAAAAAAGAGGGAACCTTCAGACCAATCTTGGATTTAAAGATCCTAAACAAATTCCTAAGAGTTCCATCGATCAAAATGGAAACTATTCGGACAATCTTACCCATGATCCAAAAGGGTCAGTACATGACCACAGTGGATCTAAAGGATGCGTACCTTCACATACCGATTCACAGGGATCATTACCAGTACCTAAGGTTTGCCTTCCTAGACAGGCATTATCAGTTTGTAGCTCTTCCCTTCGGGTTAGCTACGGCTCCAAGAATCTTTACAAAGGTCCTGGGCTCTCTTCTGGTGGTACTAAGACCGCGAGGAATAGCGGTAGCTCCGTACCTAGACGACATTCTGATACAAGCGTCAAATTTCCAAACTGCCAAGTCTCATACAGAGTTAGTTCTGGCATTTCTAAGGTCGCATGGGTGGAAGGTGAACGTAGAAAAGAGTTATTGCCACTCATAAGAGTTCCCTTCTTGGGGACTCTTATAGATTCTGTAGAAATGAAGATTTACCTGACAGAGGACAGGTTAACAAAGCTTCTAAATGCTTGCCATGTCCTTCATTCCATTCAACACCTGTCAGTGGCTCAATGCATGGAGGTAATCGGCTTAATGGTAGCGGCAATTGACATAGTACCTTTTGCACGCCTGCATCTCAGACCGCTGCAATTGTGCAGGCTAAGTCAGTGGAATGGGGATTACTCAGATTTGTCCCCTATGCTGAATCTGGATCAAGAGACCAGAGATTCTCTTCTATGGTGGCTTTCTCGGCCACATCTGTCCAGGGGGATGCCCTTCAGCAGGCCAGACTGGACAATTGTAACAACAGACGCCAGCCTACTAGGTTGGGGCGCTGTTTGGAATTCCCTGAAGGCTCAGGGATCATGGACTCAGGAGGAGAGTCTCCTTCCAATAAACATTCTGGAATTGAGAGCAGTTCTCAATGCCCTTCTGGCTTGGCCTCAGTTAGCAACTCTGAGGTTCATCAGGTTTCAGTCGGACAACATCACGACTGTGGCTTACATCAACCATCAGGGAGGGACAAGGAGCTCCCTAGCGATGATGGAAGTATCAAAGATAATTCGCTGGGCAGAGTCTCACTCTTGCCACCTGTCAGCGATCCACATCCCAGGCGTGGAGAACTGGGAGGCGGATTTCCTAAGTCGCCAGACTTTTCATCCGGGGGAGTGGGAACTTCATCCGGAGGTCTTTGCCCAAATACTTCGACGTTGGGGCAAACCAGATATGGATCTCATGGCGTCTCGCCAGAACGCCAAGCTTCCTTGTTACGGGTCCAGATCCAGGGACCCGGGAGCGGTCCTGATAGATGCTTTGACAGCACCTTGGACCTTCAAGATGGCTTATGTGTTTCCACCCTTCCCGATGCTTCCTCGATTGATTGCCAGGATCAAACAGGAGAAAGCATCTGTGATTCTAATAGCGCCTGCATGGCCACGCAGGACCTGGTATGCAGATCTAGTGGACATGTCATCCTGTCCACCTTGGTCTCTGCCTCTGAGACAGGACCTTCTAATTCAGGGTCCTTTCAAGCATCAAAATCTAATTTCTCTGAAGCTGACTGCATGGAGATTGAACGCTTGATTTTATCAAAGCGTGGATTTTCGGAGTCAGTAATTGATACCTTAATACAGGCTAGGAAACCTGTTACCAGGAAAATTTACCATAAAATATGGCGTAAATATTTACACTGGTGCGAATCCAAGAGTTACTCATGGAGTAAGGTTAGGATTCCTAGGATATTGTCTTTTCTACAAGAAGGTTTAGAAAAGGGTTTATCTGCAAGTTCTTTAAAGGGACAGATCTCAGCTCTGTCCATCCTTTTACACAAACGTCTGTCAGAAGTTCCAGACGTTCAGGCTTTTTGTCAGGCTTTGGCCAGGATTAAGCCTGTGTTTAAGTCTGTTGCTCCACCGTGGAGCTTAAACTTAGTTCTTAACGTTTTACAGGGTGTTCCGTTTGAACCCCTTCATTCCATTGATATCAAGCTGTTATCTTGGAAAGTTCTGTTTCTAATGGCTATTTTCTCGGCTCGTAGAGTCTCTGAGTTATCTGCCTTACATTGTGATTCTCCTTATCTGATTTTTCATTCAGACAAGGTAGTTCTGCGTACTAAACCTGGGTTCTTACCTAAGGTAGTCACTAACAAGAATATCAATCAAGAGATTGTTGTTCCATCATTGTGCCCTAACCCTTCTTCAAAGAAGGAACGACTTCTGCACAATCTAGACGTAGTCCGTGCCTTAAAATTTTATTTACAAGCAACTAAAGATTTTCGCCAAACATCTTCCCTGTTTGTAGTTTATTCTGGTCAGAGGAGAGGTCAAAAAGCATCTGCTACCTCTCTCTCTTTTTGGCTTCGTAGCATAATACGTTTAGCCTATGAGACTGCTGGACAGCAGCCTCCTGAAAGAATTACAGCTCATTCTATGAGAGCTGTGGCTTCCACGTGGGCCTTTAAGAATGAGGCCTCTGTTGAACAGATTTGCAAGGCTGCAACTTGGTCTTCTCTTCATACTTTTTCCAAATTTTACAAATTTGACACTTTTGCTTCTTCTGAGGCTGTTTTTGGGAGAAAGGTTCTTCAGGCAGTGGTTCCTTCTGTGTAAGATCCTGCCTTTCCCTCCCGTCATCCGTGTACTTCTAGCTTTGGTATTGGTATCCCATAAGTAATGGATGACCCGTGGACTGACTACACTTAACAGGAGAAAACATAATTTATGCTTACCTGATAAATTCCTTTCTCCTGTAGTGTAGTCAGTCCACAGCCCGCCCTGTTTTTTATGGCAGGTCTAAAATTTAAATTAAACTCCAGTCACCACTGCACCCTATAGTTTCTCCTTTCTCATTTGGTTTCGGTCGAATGACTGGGTATGACGTAGAGGGGAGGAGCTATATAGCAGCTCTGCTTGGGTGATCCTCTTGCACTTCCTGTTGGGGAGGAGTTAATATCCCATAAGTAATGGATGACCCGTGGACTGACTACACTACAGGAGAAAGGAATTTATCAGGTAAGCATAAATTATGTTTTTACATTCCCATGTGCTTCACATTCAAAATAATGTTGAATTGTTATTATTAAATACTGTATATATTTCTATATATATTCTGACTCTGACATACAAAGCCCTCAAATGCACTGTTCCCCCCCATATCTCAGACCTTGTCTCCAGATACTCTCTCTCCCTTCTCCTTTGCTCTGCTCATGATCTCCTACTCTCCTCCTCTCTTGTTACCTCCTCACATACCTGTTTACAGGACTTCTCCAGACTGACTCCCATCTTGTGAAACTCTCTGCCTCGCTCCTATAGATTTTGCCCTAGTTTTGAAAGCTCCAAACGCTCCCTAAAGACTCTACTATTCAGGGATGCATACAACATACACTTACCTTTCCTAACTCCATTTCTCGAACTCCCTTAGCATGTAAGCCTATGAGCCCAGCTGTTTGTAGATCACCTTCTAAGAGGCAACTACAACAGTGCAAATCTCGGCATGGCCCTCTACCCATTTGATCCCTATAAATGTTATCTTGTATACCACCTATGTTTATAGTGCTGCAAAATCTGTTAGCACTCTACAAATACCTGGTAATAATAATTATATATATATATATATATATATATATATATATATATATATATATATATATATATATATATATATATATATATATATATATGATACATAAATACATATGTATACAGTACATGTTAATTGAGGTATACAATGGCACTAGCAAGTTATAATTAACACAAACCTATATACCCACAGGGACCATTAATTTCTAAAATATTGTCCAGGACCAGTGTGCTAATTTATGTATCACAACTTTAGTGTGAAATTTAAACTCCAATCTCAATATATATCTAGATACTGTATATATATATATATATATATATATATATATATATATATATATATATATATTATATATATATATATATATATATATATATATATATATATATATATATAGAACAAAATCCAGTGGTAAAGCACTCTCAATTATAATCTGGGGTGCACAGCATAAGTACAAACAATCCCAAAAAGAAGTAGGCACTCTCCGTTTGAATTTTCAAAATGATTTTACTATGTGACGTTTCGGGGTTTCACCCCAGTCCTCAGACAGTCACAACAACAGTGACAAAAGAACAGTGACATACTTATACCCCCCTGCACCAATTATGTATTCAATAAACCAATAATGTAATAAACAACATCAGATACAATCACCTAAACTCCATCATGATCTGGCTCACAGCGGTGCACACCCGGCGCTTCAATTGCGTCATCTGAGAGGAGACACCGCACTCTAATGGGTCACACCCCCGGAAGCCGCCAACCACCTACCCGTGCCAACCACAGCAAATATACGTCATCAAAGACGTTGTATGTGGCTGGAGGCTCAATTACCAGTGATCGTATAACCAACAGTAAAACCCTGTGGGCCAGATCATGATGGAGTTTAGGTGATTGTATCTGATGTTGTTTATTACATTATTGGTTTATTGAATACATAATTGGTGCAGGGGGGGTATAAGTATGTCACTGTTCTTTTGTCACTGTTGTTGTAAGTCTGAGGACGGGGGTGAAACCCCGAAACGTCACGTAGTAAAATCATTTTGAAAATTCAAACGGAGAGTGCCTACTTCTTTTTGGGATTATATATGTATATATATATATATATATATATATATATATATATATATATATATATATATATATATATATATATATATATATATATATACGTGCATTGTAGTGTTTTGCAGTTAAGTAGCTGTAAACACGTAAAATTATTTTTATGCATCATACTTAATAAAGTGTTTAACTATGAATTTACTGTAAATATTTCCCATTCCAATGTTCTTCACATAGAATATGTTCTTTGTGTTTATAAATAGATATTCTCTCTGTTTCTATATTAATCATTTTTGCTGCACCCAAGGCTGCTGTGTTGAAATTCTGGAGTGCACTTTGTCTGGGATATATATATATATAGATAGATAGATAGATAGATAGATAGATAGATAGATAGATAGATAGATAGATAGATAGATAGATACAATATCCCACAAAAGTGAGTACACCCCTCACATTTTCTAAATATTTTATCTTTTCATGTGACAACACTGAAGAAATTACACTTTGCTACAATGTAAAGTAGTGAGTGTACAGCCTGTATAACAGTGTAAATTTGCTGTCCCCTCAAAATAACTCAGCACACAGCTATTAATGTCTAAACCGTTGACAACAAAAGTGAGTACACCCCTAGGTGGAAATGTCCACAATGGGCCCAAAGTGTCAATATTTTGTGTGGCTACCATTATTTTCCAGCACTGACTTAACCCTCTTGGGCATGGGGTTCACCAGAGCTTCACAGGTTGCCACTGGAGTCCTCTTCTACTCCTAGATGGCGACATCACAGAGCTGATCAATGTTAGAGACCTTGAGCTCCCCCACCTTCCGTTTAAGGATGCCTGGCAGATGCTCAATATAGTTAAGGTCTGGAGACATATTTGGCCAGTCCATCACCTTTACCCGCAGCTTCTTTAGCAAGGCAATGGTAATCTTGGAGGTGTGTTTGGGGTCGTTATCATGTTGGAATACTGCCCTGCGACCCAGTCTCTGAAGGGAGGGGATCATGCTCTGCTTCAGTATGTCACAGTACATGTTGGCATTCATAGTTCCCTCAATAAACTGTAGCTCCCCAGTGCCGGCAGCACTCATGCAGGCCCAAACCATGACACTCCCACCACCATGCTTGACTGTAGGCAAGACACACTTGTCTTTGTACTCCTCACCTGGTTGCCGCCACACACGCTTGACATCATCTGAACCAAATAAGTTTATCTTGGTCTCATCGGACCACAGGACATGGTTCCAGTAATCCATGTCCTTAGTCATCTTGTCTTCAGCAAAATGTTTGCAGGCTTTCTTGTGCATCATCTTTAGAAGAGGCTTCCTTCTGGGACGAAAGGCATGCAGACCAATTTGATGAAGTGTGCAGTGTATGGTTTGACAGCACTGACAGGCTGACCCCCCACCCCTTCAACCTCTGCAGCAATGCTGGCAGCACTCATAAGTGTATTTCCCAAAGACAACCTCTGGATATGACGCTGAGCATGTGCACTCAACTTCTTTGGTCGACCATGGCGAGGCCTGTTCTGAGTGGAACCTGTCCTGTGAAACCACTGTATGGTCTTGCCCACTGTGCTGCAGCTCAGTTTCAGGGTCTTGGCAATCTTCTTATAGCCTCGCCATCTTTATGTAGAACAACAATTCTTTTTTTCAGATTCTCAGAGAGTTCTTTGCCATGTGGTGTCATGTTGAACTTCCAGTGACCAGAATGAGTGTGTGTGAGAGCGATAACACTAATGAGCCACATGACACCGGGGAGGGAAAATGGCTTATTGGGCCTAATTTGGACATTTACACTTAGGGGTGTACTCACTTTTGTTGCGAACGGTTTAGACATTAATGGCTGTGTGTTAAGTTATTTTGAGGGGACAGCAAATTCACACTGTTATACAGGCTGTACACTCACTACTTTATATTGTAGCAAAGTGTCATTTCTTCAATGTTGTCACATGAAAAGATATAATAAAATATTTACAAAAATGTGAGGGGTGTACTCACTTTTGTGAGATACTGTATATTTTACCAAAAAAGCTTCATATATATATATATATATATATATATATATATATATATATATATATATATATAAATATGTATTTATGAAAAAATAGAACATATTCTTTTATGTAAAGAACATTAAAATGGGAAATATTAATACTTCATGTCGGGTTAGCACGCTTGGTTAAATGGGATTCTGCTTACGCACGAGTAGGGTGTTTTTTTTCCAGTCTGTTTAAAGATACGTTAATGCAATCTCTATATTGTAACTTCAGCTTTTTGCGCAAGTGAAAACTTTTTACTTTCAACTTGAGTTAGTGCTCAAACTGTAATGCTCGTGGGATATTTCCCTATCAGTCCAAACTTGACCAGTAGTCTTCTTATCTCGGCGTCAAGTGGAAGGATAAGGAAATATCCCAGAAGAGGTAAGTAAATGAGGTAAGTACTACTCACAGTAGAGAGGGCTATCCTTCATGGCACTACTGAGGATAACTGAAGAGTAGTCAGGCAAGCAGAGTTCAGCAACAATAAGGCAATCCAGAATACCATTAGTACAGGGGTTAAACAGTAGAGAGGTCTGGGGCAGGCAGAGTTCAGCAACAATAAGGAAGTCAGTAGTTCAGGGGTTAATCTGAAGAGTGGTCTTGAGACAAGCGGAGTTCAGCAACAATAAGGATATCAGCAGTTCAGGGGTTAATCAGAGAGTAGTCTTGAGACAGGCAGAGTTCAGCAATAATAAGGCAACCAGCAGTTCAGGGGTTAATCAGAAAGTAGTCTTGAGACAGGCAGAGTTCAGCAATAATAAGGCAACCAGCAGTTCAGGGGTTAATCAGAAAGTAGTCTTGAGACAGGCAGAGTTCAGCAACAATAAGGCAATCAGCAGTTCAGGGGTTAATCAGAAAATAAGCACCAAGGAGCACAAACAGTAACACCTATACTTGGGCGATGTAAGTAAGGAACAGAGGTACTTACATTGCCCCAGGTTCACGCCAAGGAATAGTTCCAAGAGGCTCAGAGGAATGACATTGCGACAAGTGCACCCAGAGCACCATTGCATCCATGGCACAAGGAAGGAGCGGAGTGGTATGACAGAGCCCCCCTCACAAAGGGTACCTCTGGGACCCTTAATAGGCTTGGTGGGGTGAGCAGTATGAAACTTGGAGACCAGAGAAGGAGCATGCACATGACGGGCAGGAACCCAGGAATGATCTGCCACAGATGAACCCTTCCGGTGCACAAAGTATTGCAATTGCCTGTGTCTGTACCTGGAGTCCAGGATCTTGGCAATTTCATACTCTGGCTCACCATGAACCAAGAGTGGTGGAGGAGGAGGTCTGAGTCGGGTAAATCTGTTCGTGATGTAGGGTTTGAGCAGAGAGATGTGGAAGACTGGATGGATATGCAGGCCACAGGAGAAAGTCTTTTGAGGATCTTGTAGGGACCAATGTAGCGAGGATCCAATTTGAAACAGGGCTGATGTAAGCGAACATGTCGAGTAGAGACTCAGACTCGCTCACCTACTGCAAAGGCACGAATAGTAGCTCGATGATGGTCAGCATGCCTCTTGTATCTAGAGACTGCTGAATGTATCTGAGAGCGTATATGCTGCCAAAGAGTAATAAGGTCAGTGAAACGACGATCAGCAGCAGGAACCCCTGTAGACTGAGCTGAAAGTGGAAAGACACGAGGTTGGTAGCCTGCTGCAGCTTGAAATGGGGAGCATCGTAAAGACAAATGCCAATGACTGTTTCTTGCCAGTTCAGCTAAGGGTATGCTGGGAATCGACATAAGCTCTAAGATAGGTTTCGAGATCTTGATTCGTTCTCTCAGTCAGACCATTGGTTGGATGATAACCGGAAGACAAGGAAACTGTGGTCCCAATCATTTTGCAAAAAACTCTCCAGAAGGTGGAAACAAATTGAGGTCCTCTGTCAGAGACAATATTTACGGGAATACCATGAAGACGTACTACATGAAGCAGAAACAGAGTTGACAACTTTTGGGCAGTAGGTAACTTGACGAAGGGCACAAAATGATCAAGCCTCGAAAATCCACCACAATCCATATAACCGTATGACATCAGAAGGAGGGAGGCCCACAATAAAATCCATGGTTATGTGTGTCCAGGGTTGTTTGGGTATGACCAAAGGTTGAAGTAAGCCATGAGGTAAAGATCGAGGAGTTTTATTGGCAGCACAGGTCTAACAAGCTTTCATATTCACTGTCCCTTTAAATCTAAACCACTACCCACTATCTGTACAGCCTATTTAAGCCACTCTCTTAGCTAGCTAGTTGCTTGATTGTTTTCAAGCAGTAGGCTGTATTCCAGTGATTTAAGAACCTGATTCTAACTCTACACGTAGAGGTTCTGCTTACCTCTTTGGCACTCCTGCTACCACATAATTCATCTGATAACATCCTGAAGTCTTTTCTTTTCAGCGTAAGACTTTTAAGCTAGATTACGAGTTTTCAGTGCTATAGGGAAATTAACAACCGCCACAAAAGCGGCGTTAATTCACCTCCCTATAGAGCTACTATTACAAGTTTGTAAAAACTAGGCTTCTGCGGGCGATATGGTGGCGTTGAGCTCCATACCGCACCGAAATACAATGCTTTGACATGCTCGTGCACTATTTCCCCATAGACATCAATGACAATGAGGAGAGCTGGCAAAAAAGAAGCCTAACACATGCGATCGCGAAAACAAAAGCTCCATAACGCAGCCCCATTGATGTCTATGGGGAAAGAAAAAGTTATGTTTTAACCTAACACCCTAACATAAAAACCACGTCTAAACACCCCTAATCTGCTGCCCCTAACGTCGCCGCCACCTACATTACAGTTATTGACCCCTAATCTGCCGTCCCTAACATCGTCGCCACCTACATTACAGTTATTAACCCCTAATCTGCTGCCCCTAACATCGCTGCCACCTACCTACACTTATTAACCCCTAATCTGCTGCCCCCAATGTCGTTGCCACTATACTAAAGTTATTAAGCCCTAAACCTCTGTCCTCCCACATCACTAACACTAAATAAATATATTAACCCCTAAACCTGACCCTAACGTAACCCTAAGCATAAGTCTAACCCTAACACCCCCTAACTTAAATATAATTAAAATAAATCTAAATAAACCTTACAATTATTACCTAAATAATTCCTATTTAAAACTAAATACATACTTACCTGTAAAAAAAAACCTAAGCGAGCTACAATATAATAGTTATATTGTAGCTATCTTAGGTTTTATTTTTATTTCACAGCTAAGTTTGTACTTAACTAGGTAGACTAGTTATTAAATAGTTATTAACTATTTACTAACTACCTAGTTAAAATAAATACAAATTTACCTGTAAAATAAAACCTAACCTGCCTTACAATAAAACTTAACATTACAATCAAATCAAATAAATTAAATTAATCAAATACAATTATCTAATTTACAAAAAATTACTCCTAATCTAATAGCCCTATCAAAATAAAAAAGCCCCCCCAAAATAGTAAAACCCCTAGCCTACACTAAACTGCCAATAGCCCTTAAAAGGGCCTTTTGCGGGGCATTGCCCCAAAGAAATCAGCTTTTTAACTGGCAATAAAAATGACAAACACCCCCCAACAGTAAACCCAACACCCACACAACCAAACCCCCCAAATAAAACTCTAAATAAACCTAAGCTAACCATTGCCCTGAAAAGGGCATTGACCTTAAAAGGGCATTTAGCTCTTTTACGGTGCCCAAACCCTAAGCTAAAAATAAAACCCACTCAATAAACCCTTTAAAAAACCTAACACTAACCCCTGACGATCCACTTACAGTTTTCGAAGACCGGACATCCATCCTCATCCAGCCGGCAGAAGTCTTCATCCAAGCGGGCAGAAGTCTTCATCCAAGCGGCCAGAAGTCTTCATCCAGATGGCATCTTCTATCTTCATTCATCCGGCGCGGAGCGAGTCCATCTTCAAGACATCCGGCGCGGAGCATCCTCTTCCGATCTTTGCTGGAAAATAAAGTTCACTTTAAGTGACGTCATCCAAGATGGCATCCCTTACATTCTGATTGGCTGATAGAATTTTATGAATTTAACTGTTCAGTTATTACTATTCAGTTTACTATTAACTAAGAAGGAACTTAGTTGAAACATTGCACAAGCATTGACATAATCTTGAGAGTCGGAATTCATGGTAGGCAACACCAAACATGCCGAGAAAGAAGTTTAAAGGTTCTTGCCAAACCAGGATGACCTGATAGTTTGCTTTGATGGGCCCAGGATAGCACAGGAGTGCTTAGGTTAGGAGGTACAAAACGGATCTCAGGAGTTGTAGGGGCTTCGGGAGATTTACTTGACTGAGCATGTTGTAATCTCTTCAGTAGAGAGGTGTCACAGAGGAGGAAGGAATGATGTGTTCCATAGGGGCTTCAGAAGAGTCATTAAAGTGGGGAAATTGATGGAAAAGTGCATCAGCCTTCTTGTTCTTGGTCCCAGGAAGATAAGAGACTGTAAAGTTAAAGCGAGAAAAGAATAATGCCCACCTGGCCTGTCGGAAGTCGGTAAGCTGTTTCCAGGTATGTCAGGTTCTTATAATCGGTAAGAATCTGAATGGGGTTGGTAGTTCCCTCTAGCCAATGTCGCCACTCAGTAAGAGCCATTTTAATGGCTAGGCATTCACAATTCCCCACATCGTAGTTCTACTCTGCAGGGGGAAAACATTTGGAGAAAAAGGCTACAGGATGCGATTTGGAGGTTGAAGGATTTCTTTGAGTCAAGACAGCACCAGTTCCTATCCTTGTGGCATCAACCTCTAAGGTGAAGTGCAAATCTGGATCAGGATGGTGTAATACTGGAGCAGTGCAAAAGGCCCTCTTTAAGAGAGAGAAAGCATTCATAGCTGCTGGAGGCCAATTCTTGCAGTCTCTGTTTCGTTTAGTGAGATCAGTGAGGGGAGCAACAATCTTGGAGAAGTTCTTTATGAACTTGCGGTGATAATTAGAGAACCCCAAGAATCTCTGTAGTTCATTCAAAGTGGTTGGTTGAGGCCATTCCAGAACTGCTGTAAGCTTCGTAGGATCCATGGCAAACCCCTCCTTAGAAATAATATATCCGAGGAACTGGATCCGGACTTGATCGAATACGCATTTCTCCAGCTTGGCTACTAGAGAATTGTTTCTTAGCTGAAGAAGCACCTGTTTTACATGCTCATGATGCTCCTCTAAGGTTGTAGAATATATGTGGATGTCATCCAAATAAACAATGACAGTGCGGTTAAGGAGGTCACGGAAAACATCATTGACGAAGGCTTGAAAGACAGCAGGGGCATTGCACAACCCAAAAGGCATCACTAAGTATTCATAATGACCTGATATTGTGTTGAAGGCCGTCTTCTACTCGTGTCCTGGGAAGATACAAATGAGGTTGTATGCCCCACGAAGTTCAAGCTTAGTAAAGTAACAAGCATTTTGGAGTGAGTCATAAAGTTCAGTGATCAAGGGGATAGGATAACAGCTCTTAATCCTGATGTTGTTCAGAGCTCTGTAGTTAATGCATGGTCTCAAACCACCATCCTTTTTGCTAACAAAAAAGTATCCTGCTCCTGCAGAAGAGAGGAGGAAGAGTGAATAAAGCCTTTAGCTAAATTCTATTGGAGGTAGTAGTGAGTAGTGAGTTCATCCTTGATGCATTCATGTAGACCTCTCCGAAAGGCCACCTTGAGAGCACTGCAATCCCAGCTGGTCTCATGTGCCAAGGTGCGAAATTCGATGGTTATTGTGCCACAGATCTATTACCCTGACGAAGATCTAAGAGAGAGCATTCAGCAGCAGAAGTGTGACCAAAGGTCCCAAATACGGAAGACAATGCAGAAATGAAGGCATCAGCATCATTCAGGACTTGATCACCTTGTTCCAATAGGGGAGAAACCCAGGCTAGGGCCTTATGCTTTAATAAGGAAACAATAAAGGTGACCTTTAACTGATGGGACTGGAAGGTATGAGGGTCATTGCGGAAATGCAGTCTGCACTGGTTGAGAAATCCCCTACAGTCAGTAGCGCCATCATACTTGTCAGGCAATGGTATCCAGGGTATACTACCAGAAGCAGAGGAGGAGGCTGCGGTACTAGTGGCAGGGGCAGACTGCATGCAGCAGGAGTCGTGTTTTTCTCAGCGACAAGTGAGGAGAGCATAGCAGTTGCAGTCTCTAGTTTAGAATCCAAATTCTGCAAGTGTATGGCATGGGTTCCCAGGGTTTGTCCCTGAAGAGAGACTGCTCTTGCTACTTCATTTGGGTCCATCAAGTATAATGTAATGCTCGTGTGATATTATCCTATCAGACCAAACTTGGCCAGTAGTCTTCTTATCTTGGAATCAAGTGGAAGGATAAGGAAATATCCCAGAATAAGAGAACAGGTAAGTAAATGAGGTAATCAGTACTCACAGTAGAGCGGGCTATCCTTCACGGCACTACAGAGGATAACTAGAGAGTAGTCAGGCAAGCAGAGTTCAGCAACAATAAGGCAATCCAGAATACCAGCAGTACAGAGGTAAAAACAGTAGAGAGGTTTGGGACAGGCAGAGTTCAGCAACAATAAGGCAGTCAGTAGTTCAGGGGTTAATCAGAAGAGTGGTCTTGAGACAAGCAGAGTTCAGCAACAATTATGCAACCAGCAGTTCAGGGGTTAATCAGAGAGTAGTCTTGAGACAGGCAGAGTTCAGCAACAATAAGACTGTCATGGTCCTATCTCACACATTCCACCTTAATATATACTTTGCCATATCAAGCCTATACCACCTTAACATTGTCTCCTCCTGCCTATAAAGCCTGCACTGTCTAATTACTCTTTGCTGGTTTATTGAAGTGATTAACTCACATCTCCAGCTTGTATCCTGGTGAAAGAAAGTACTCAGCTGCATTTAAACTATTTCACTTGCACACCTTGGCAAAAGCGCTGCTTGTTGTCTTCCTACCCGGCTTCCTCTGACGTCACTGCAAGCCATTCACTCGTCACACGCTGCTCAGGCCTGGCAGCGTTCCAACTTCACAGCGTGCACAGACTTCCAGCTGCTCTGACACAGCCTTCCGGATCTCAAGCACTCACAGTGCCTTCAGCTTGCAACAAGTATAGCGACACATGAGGTTATCAGGTTCCGTATAAGCTTTTACTTGTAGTGTTCTAAGTCTGCTACTCTCACTACTTCCATTTTTAAGCTTGCCATAAAATTGACATTCCTCTATGTGTTACACTGTATAAATCTGCCAGCAAGCTACTAGCACTACCATTACTAAATGGTTATATTAACTCCTCACCTGCAGTGTGCCATATTAAACATGCTATGAGTACTAATCAGGGTATTTTCCTTAACTAGTTACTGCTCCTGTCTTGAGAAATATATATCCTTTGTTCTGCCTCTAAAGCATTCCTGTATTCATTACTCTCTGATATTGGAAGCTTATTGAGGCAATATAAATACAGATTAGGATTATATGCTTCCTTACTAGCAAGCATATTTCCCAGTTTGTTACATTAACATATTACCACAGTTCTACTTCTAAAGTACTAAAGATAAGTAAAGAATTGTCACATAAACAAGTGATTTCTTACATAATAAACCAGATCGCCTAGAGGATTTCTATACTTTAAAAACTACTATAGATCGCAGGCTCCGAGAGCGAAGGCAGGAAAAAGGTAGTTCTAGCCACCCCACACGCCGCTTGCTCCCGACTCCGCCTACTGCTACTGCTCCCCCTGACCAGCCTATGGACATTAGTTTTCTGAGAGGACCTCTCACTATGCAAGAAAAGACCAGACGCCGTAATCTCAATCTGTGTATGTATTGTGCTGGTACGGAGCATGTGGTTAAGGATTGTCCCCTGCTTCTGAAGCAAAAGCGAGGTAAGACAAAATCAAATAGTAGCTGTCTTCACACAAAGTAAGCTACATCAACTTACTTTACCTTACCTTTACAATTACAGTGGGATCAGCAGAGGATCAGCAGTAACGCCATCGTTGATACAGGCGCTTGTACCAATTTCATTGATGTTCGTTTGGTTCATTCTAATAAAATTCCTTTTCAGTTAAAAAGCATTCCACTGCCTCTCAAAGTCATTGACGGGTCACATTTAGCTTCTGGTCCGGTGTCACATCAAACTGTCCCTCTGTTAGTCACAACTCCCTCTGGTCACACTGAAACAATTACTTTCAATATCATATCCTCTCCTATTTACCCTATTGTACTGGAAATCTCTTGGCTTCGTTTACACCAACCCACTCTGCATTGGTCCACTCTTTCTCTCTCCTTCCCCTCCTCTTACTGTTCTAACACTTGCTTCCCTAGGAAACATATTTTGATCACATCCACTCCTGTCATACCAGTTGAATATTCTGATTTTTCAAACGTTTTCGATAAAAAAGAGGCAGAGGTATTGCATCCCCATAGGGCCTACGATTGCCCCATAGATCTGCTGCCTGGTGCAACCATACCTCATGGTCATATTTATCCCCTCTCAAGACCTGAGTTACAACACCTTAAAACTTATATTACTGAGAATTTAAAAAAAGGGTTCATCCGTCCCTCCACCTCACCTGCAGCAGCAGCTATGTTTTTTGTAAAGAACAAGGATGGCTCTTTACGCCCGATAATAGATTATCGCGAGCTGAACAAAATAACAATAAAAAACAGATACCCACTACCTCTCATCCCAGAACTGATTGAGAGGTTAAGTGGCGCCACAGTGTTCACTAAACTAGATCTGAGGGGTGCCTATAACCTTGTCAGAATAAGAGCCGGGGACGAGTGGCTGACCGCATTTAGGACTAGGTATGGTCTCTATGAGTATACGATTATGCCATTTGGTCTGTGCAATGCCCCGGCGACATTCCAGAACTTCATTAACGATATTTTTAGAGATGTCCTTGACACATTTTTGGTTGTCTTCTTAGACAACATTCTTATTTACTCACCCTCTTTAACAGAACATATACAACATGTCAGGCTTGTGTTGTCTAGACTACAAACACATAGACTCTATGTTAAATTAGAAAAATGTTTGTTTCACATCACAGAGGTGTCTTTCTTGGGTTATCACATCAGTAAGGGTCAGATAAAGATGGAGGATAACAAAATTTCAGCCATATCATCATGGTCTATACCCTCTTCTGTGAAAGAAGTTCAAAGGTTCTTGGGCTTTGCAAATTTTTATAGACGCTTTATTCAAAACTTTGCTGCCATCACAAAACCCCTGACAAATCTGACTAAGGGAAAGACTCCATTTTGTTGGACACCTGAGGCCCAAACCGCCTTTGACCAATTGAAGCATCTCTTTACCACCTCTCCGATACTCCATCTACCAAATACAAAGTGTCAATTCGTATTAGAGGTTGACGCATCAGAATATGCCATTGGCTCCGTGTTATCCCAGAGATCCACTCCTAAGGACTCATTACATCCTGTGTCTTATTTCTCTAGGCTCCTGACACCAGCTGAGCTGAATTATCCAGTTGGTGAAAAGGAGTTGTTGGCTATTAAGTCATCCTTTGACCAATGGAGGCATTTATTGGAGGGTACGGAGCAACCTATAGTGATATTTACTGATCATAAGAATCTACAGTATCTCCAGAAAAACAGAACTCTTTCTGCACGAGAGCTCCGCTGGAGCCTCTACTTCTCTCGTTTCTCCTTCCACATCGCCTACCGTCCTGGCATACGGAATAAAAAGGCAGATGCTTTATCTAGAAGGGATAAAAAGCCTGAGTCTACTCAATTTCCATCCACCATCATTCCAAAATCTTCTTTTCTAGGTCTTCTATCAAATGATCTCAAAACACATCAACAACAAGACATTACTAAGACCGCTTACACGCTTACCCCTGATAATGCTGGAATCCTCTACAAGGATTCAAGGCTATATGTTCCACCCTCGCTGCGAGATCAGGCAGTGTCCATTGCCCATGATTCATTATTAGCAGGTCATATGGGTATACACAAGACACTGAACCTTCTACAGAGGTATTTTTGGTGGCCTTCTATGAGAACCACTGTTAAAGAATACATCAAACTCTGCGTTACCTGTCAAACCTGTAAGCCCTCACACCAACCACCTCTGGGTTTACTACAGAACCTCCCTATCCCCGAATTTCCGTGGACTTCTGTCTCCATGGACTTTGTAGTTGATTTGCCTAAATCTGAAGGTTACACCGTCATTTTTGTTGTTGTGGATCTCATGTCAAAGATGGCACATTTCATTCCAACCGAAACTCTACCCACTGCACAAAAATCAGCTCAGTTATTTCTTAGAGAGATTATTCATTTACATGGAATACCCACTACAGTACTCAGCGACAGAGGCTCACAATTCACCTCAAAATATTGGAGACATCTTTGTACCTCACTAGACATACATCAGTGTTTGACCACATCGTACCACCCACAGACCAATGGACAGTGTGAGAGAACCAACCAGTGGCTGGAGCAATTTTTACGTTGCTACTGTTCCCACAAACAAGAATCTTGGGCCACGTACCTCCCACATGCTGAGTTTGCATATAATAATACCACCAATACTTCTACGGGGTTTTCTCCCTTTTATATCAATTCAGGCTACCATCCCCGATTTCATCCATTGCCTATGACACACTCACCTTGTCCTCAGGTGAATGATCTCGTCAATTCCATCAAGCAGACTTACGTCACCATACAGGATAACATCAAGCAAGCACAGGCCACCCAAAAGAGGTTCTATGACCTACGCCATCGCCCTCATCCTACCTACGCTGTAGGACAAAAAGTCTGGTTATCGGCAAAGAATCTGAGGATTCCAACTCCTTGCAAGAAGTTTAACAAACTTTTTGTTGGTCCTTTTTCTATCATTGCTCTTCCAAACCCGGTTACGGTGACTCTACAGCTTCCTCCCACTTACCGCATTCACCCGACATTTCATGTGTCCCTCATCAAACCTTGCTACTCTTCTACCCCTCTATCAGCCACTTCCCTGGGTTCTCCTACCCCGGATCCTGAGTACGAGGTCCAGGCCATTCTGGACTCTAGACGTTGGCATGGTAAACTGCAGTATCTGGTTCATTGGTCCGGGTGCGACTCTTCGGAGGACTCCTGGGAACCCGCTTCGAATCTCTCTGCAGATAGGTTGGTCTCTTTGTTTCATCAGAGGCATCCAGATCGTCCTTCTCCCTGAAACCTCTTTGATGTTTCCTTGGGGGGGGGAGTATGTCATGGTCCTATCTCACACATTCCACCTTAATATATACTTTGCCATATCAAGCCTATATCACCTTAACATTGTCTCCTCCTGCCTATAAAGCCTGCACTGTCTAATTACTCTTTGTTGGTTTATTGAAGTGATTAACTCACATCTCCAGCTTGTATCCTGGTGAAAGAAACAACTCAGCTGCATTTAAACTACTTCACTTGCACACCTTGGCAAAAGCGCTGCTTGTTGTCTTCCTACCCGGCTTCCTCTGACGTCACTGCAAGCCATTCACTCGTCACACGCTGCTCAGGCCTGGCAGCGTTCCAACTTCACAGCGTGCACAGACTTCCAGCTGCTCTGACACAGCCTTCCGGATCTCAAGCACTCACAGTGCCTTCAGCTTGCAACAAGTATAGCGACACATGAGGTTATCAGGTTCCGTATAAGCTTTTACTTGTAGTGTTCTAAGTCTGCTACTCTCACTACTTCCATTTTTAAGCTTGCCATAATATTGACATTCCTCTATGTGTTACACTGTATAAATCTGCCAGCAAGCTACTAGCACTACCATTACTAAATGGTTATATTAACTCCTCACCTGCAGTGTGCCATATTAAACATGCTATGAGTACTAATCAGGGTATTTTACTTAACTAGTTACTGCTCCTGTCTTGAGAAATATATATCCTTTGTTCTGCCTCTAAAGCATTCCTGTATTCATTACTCTCTGATATTGGAAGCTTATTGAGGCAATATAAATACAGATTAGGATTATATGCTTCCTTACTAGCAAGCATATTTCCCAGTTTGTTACATTAACATATTACCACAGTTCTACTTCTAAAGTACTAAAGATAAGTAAAGAATTGTCACTTAAACAAGTGATTTCTTACAAAGACAACCAGCAGTTCAGGGGTTAATCAGTAGAGTAGTCTTGAGCCAGGCAGAGTTCAGCAACAATAAGGCTATCAGCAGTTCAGGGGTTAATCAGAGAGTAGTCTTGAGACAGGCAGAGTTCAGCAACAATAAGGCAATCATCAGTTCAGAGGTTAATCAGAAAATAAGCACACAGGAGCACAAACCGTAACACCTATACTTGGACGATGTAAGTAAGGAACAGAAAGTTACTTACATAGCCCCAGGTTTGTGCCAAGGAACAGTTCCAGGAGGCTCAGAGGAATGACGTTGCAAAAATTGCGCCCAGAGCACTGCCGCGTCAATGGCAACGACCATGGCAACTGGAAACAGCTGCCTGCGTCCAAGGCAATGGCCACAAGGAATGGAGCGGAGCGGCGTGACACAAACGAGAAAAATTATTTTTGCTCTAATTGGAATCTGGCCCAAAATCATTATACAGAGAAGTACATATATAAATGCTATTGCTTACTACTGAGTTACCTTTGAGGGGCACAAAAAAATTGCTCTAGATCCCTCTGTTTTGTAGGTCCAGTACTGAATCTGATTGGTTTAATGTTCAAAACAGAACATATTGAATCTGGAATACTTTAAAAATGTTGTAATCTGTTTGGGTTATGGTTTCAAACAGACCATTTTGAATCTAATTGTTATACCAGTCAAATACCAGTCAGTCAGTAATGCACAGAAATGTTTCCATCCACCATTGGTCACAAAATCGTATGATAAAGAAATTCTAGGCTTAAAAAAAATGGTACCTGCATACTAAAGTGATTTGCACTTAATTAGCGATATTGATAATATAATTTCAGTCAAGTGTTTTAGTATTTGCATTTTATTAGCCAGAGATGAAATGCACAATTACAAGTTGAAGTTGACAGACATTAGCTGAATAGGAGCAATCAAGCATATTCTACCGCAGGAATATTTATTGTAAGAATGTAGTAAAAAATGCCCTTATAACCGGTGAATGGATAAAAAAAAGAATGTATTGTTCTGAGCATATGACTGATTTCAGACAGTTGACTGAAAGTCTGTATTATGTTTTTTTTTTTATTGAAACTATAAGAAAAAAAAACATACCATTATTTTTGCATATTAAAAATACGTCATATGTCATCTAACATGTCAAAACAAATTTGCAATACTGTACAGCTAATGTTCAAACTAACTTAAGCATTTTTTAGTTAAATTCTGTATTTCAAAGATTTGTTTTGCATTACAGTCTGTATATAAAAATTTATTTATTTATTCTTAAGAGAAGAAAGGAGAATGTTTAGACAAGACTACAGCCAAAACTATAACACCAATCTTTATGAGATTTTACATAACTAATGGTCTTATGAGGTAGGGTATCGCTAGCTTGGAAACAATTCACTAATTTGATCAAATATTAAAAGTCTCATAATTATGTCATAATTATGTACATACATTGATACACGAACAGAATAAAAAAAAAACTTAATTAAAGCATGAAAGCACAAATGGATTTATCAATATCAGATTACAATTTTTACATGGGAGGCTGCTACAGCGTAACTGACAATCTCCCATGCCAAATATCCTTGTAACAGTGACTATACTTCAATTTCACACAATGCGCTCACAATACGCGTGGCAGAGGTATGAAAAATGTAACCTACTATTGTTTCCTGCAACAATATACACATGATGAAGAGAAGTGTATGTTACAATCTGTTGAAGAATTCTTCACATGAATTTGAATAGCAGGTATTGAGGCTGCAGAACAACAGTGCCTTCATCTCTTCCTCAGCAATACCCAGCATAACTTTCTTTTGCAATCTTTCAAATCCTGAATTCTGTGATATGCTATTTTAATACCTTTGGTAGTTTAACTTTCATGCACCTGTTTTCCACGTGTGATAAGGTGCCATTTCTATTACCTGCTTAGGTCTTGTGTTTACTTAACACTAATTTATGATCTCATTAAATTAGGACCATGTGAATTCTATTATCCATAAACTGGAGACACTAACGGCTAGATTTAGAGTTTGGCGGTAGCCGTCAAAACCAGCTTTAGAGGCTCCTAACGCTGGTTTTGGGCTACCGCTGGTATTTAGAGTCAGTCAGGAAAGGGTCTAACGCTCACTTTGCAGCCGCGACTTTTCCATACCGCAAATCCCCCTACGCCATTTGTGTATCATATCTTTTCAATGGGATCTTTCTAACGCCGGTATTTAGAGTCGTGGCTGAAGTGAGCGTTAGAAATCTAACGACAAAACTCCAGCCGCAGAAAAAAGTCAGTAGTTAAGAGCTTTCTGGGCTAACGCCGGTTTATAAAGCTCTTAACTACTGTGCTCTAAAGTACACTAACACCCATAAACTACCTATGTACCCCTAAACCGAGGTCCCCCCACATCGCCGCCACTCTATTAAATTTTTTTAACCCCTAATCTGCCGCTCCGTACACCGCGGCAACCTACGTTATCCCTATGTACCCCTAATCTGCTGCCCCTAATACCGCCGACCCCTATATTATATTTATTAACCCCTAATCTGCCACCCCCGCTATCGCTGACACCTGCATATTTTTTTTAACCCCTAATCTGCCGCTCCATACACCGCCGCAACCTACATTATACCTATGTACCCCTAATCTGCTGCCCCTAACACAGCCGACCCCTATATTATATTTATTAACCCCTAATCTGCCGCCCCCAACGTTGCCTCCACCTACCTACAATAATTAACCCCTAATCTGCCGACCGGACCACACCGCTACTATAATAAATGTATTAACCCCTAAAGCTAAGTCTAACCCTAACACTTACACCCCCCTAACTTAAATATAATTTAAATCTAACTAAATAAATTAACTCTTATTAAATAAATTATTCCTATTTAAAGCTAAATACTTACCTGTAAAATAAACCCTAATATAGCTACAATATAAATTATAATTATATTGTAGCTATTTTAGGATTAATATTTATTTTACAGGCAACTTTGTATTTATTTTAACCAGGTACAATAGCTATTAAATAGTTATTTACTATTTAATAGCTACCTAGTTAAAATAATTATAAATTACCTGTAAAATAAATCCTAACCTAAGTTACAATTAAATCTAACACTACACTATCAAAAATTAATTAAATACAATACCTACAATTATCTACAATTAAACCTAACACTACACTATCAATAAATTAATTAAATACAATACCTACAAATAAATACAATTAAATAAACTAACTAAAGTACAAAAAATAAAAAAGAACTAAGTTACAAAAAATAAAAAAATATTTACAAACATTAGAAAAATATTACAACAATTTTAGACTAATTACACCTACTCTACGCCCCCTAATAAAATAACAAAGCCCCCCAAAATAAAAAAATGCCCTACCCTATTCTAAATTAAAAAAGTTCAAAGCTCTTTTACCTTACCAGCCCTTAAAAGGGCCCTTTGTGGGGCATGCCCCAAAGAATTCAGCTCTTTTATCCTCCAAGGGGCGCTGAAGAAATCTTCCATCCGATGAAGTGATCCTCCAGTCGGCGCTGAAGAAGTCTTCCATCCGGGCGATGTCATCTTCCAAGACGCGCTGAAGAAGTCTTCTATCCGGGCGATGTCATCTTCCAAGCGGGATCTTCATCCTGCCGACGCGGAACATCCTTCTTTACCGACGGACTACCGACGAATGAAGGCTCCTTTAAGGGATGTCATCCAAGATGGCGTCCCTTCAATTCCAATTGGCTGATAGGATTCTATCAGCCAATCGGAATTAAGGTAGGAAAAATCTGATTGGCTGATTGAATCAGCCAATCAGATTCAAGTTCAATCCGATTGGCTGATCCAATCAGCCAATCAGATTGAGCTCGCATTCTATTGGCTGATCGGAACAGCCAATAGAATGCGAGCTCAATCTGATTGGCTGATTGGATCATCCAATCGAATTGAACTTGAATCTGATTGGCTGATTCCATCAGCCAATCAGAATTTTCCTACCTTAATTCCGATTGGCTGATAGAATCCTATCAGCCAATCGGAATTTGAGGGACGCCATCTTGGATGACGTCCCTTAAAGGAACCTTCATTCTTCAGTTGGACGTCGAACGAAGAGGATGGAGCCGCTCGTCATGGATGGAACAACATAGAAGATGCGGCTTGGATGAAGATGTTTGCCGGTCCGGATGTCCTCTTCTGCCCGGATAGGATGAAGATTTCTTCCCGAAGATGGACTTCTTCATTTGCCGCTTGGATCAAGACTTTAGCCGGAGGATGGACGTCACTCTTTAGCCCCCTGCTTGGGCTTGGATGAAGACATCGGAGGCTCTTCTGGATCGATCGGTGATACCTGGCATGGTGAAGACAAGGTAGGAAGATCTTCAGGGGCTTAGTGTTAGGTTTATTTAAGGGGGGTTTGGGTTAGATTAGGGGTATGTGGGTGGTGGGTTGTAATGTTGGGGGGGGTATTGTATGTGTTTTTTTTACAGGCAAAAGAGCTGAATTCTTTGGGGCATGCCCCGCAAATGGCCCTTTTCAGGGCTGGTAAGGTAAAAGAGCTTTGAACTTTTTTAATTTAGAATAGGGTAGGGCATTTTTTTATTTTGGGGGGCTTTGTTATTTTATTAGGGGGCTTAGAGTAGGTGTAATTAGTTTAAAATTGTTGTAATATTTTTCTAATGTTTGTAAATATGTTTTTATTTTTTGTAACTTAGTTATTTTTTATTTTTTGTACTTTAGTTAGTTTATTTATTTGTATTTATTTGTAGGTATTGTATTTAATTAATTTATTGATAGTGTAGTGTTAGGTTTAATTGTAGATAATTTTAGGTATTTTATTTAATTAATTTATTGATAGTGTAGTGTTAGGTTTAATTGTAACTTAGGTTAGGATTTATTTTACAGGTAATTTTGTAATTATTTTAACTAGGTAGCTATTAAATAGTAAATAACTATTTAATAGCTATTGTACCTAGTTAAAATAAATACAAAGTTGCCTGTAAAATAAATATTAATCCTAAAATAGCTACAATATAATTATAATTTATATTGTAGCTATATTAGGGTTTATTTTACAGGTAAGTATTTAGCTTTAAATAGGAATAATTTATTTAATAAGAGTTAATTTATTTCGTTAGATTTAAATTATATTTAACTTAGGGGGGGTGTTAGTGTTAGGGTTAGACTTAGCTTTAGGGGTTAATACATTTATTATAGTAGCGGTGAGTTCCGGTCTGCAGATTAGGAGTTAATAAGTGAAGTTAGGTGTCGGCGATGTTAGGGAGGACAGATTAGGGGTTAATAATATTTCTTATAGGGTTATTGAGGCGGGAGTGAGGCGGATTAGGGGTTAATACATTTATTATAGTATTGGTGAGGTCCAGTCGGCAGATTAGGGGTTAATAATTGTAGGTAGGTGGAGGCGACGTTGGGGGCGGCAGATTAGGGGTTAATAAATATAATATAGGGGTCGGCGGTGTTAGGGGCAGCAGATTAGGGGTTCATAGGGATAACGTAGGTTGCGGCGGTGTACGGAGCGGCAGATTAGGGGTTAAAAAAAATATGCAGGTGTCAGCGATAGTGGGGGCGGCAGATTAGGGGTTAATAAGTGTAATGCTAGGGGTGTTTAGACTCGGGGTACATGTTAGGGTGTTAGGTGCAGACATAGGAAGTGTTTCCCCATAGGAAACAATGGGGCTGCGTTAGGAGCTGAACGCTGCTTTTTTGCAGGTGTTAGGTTTTTTTTCAGCTCAAACTGCCCCATTGTTTTCTATGGGGAAATCATGCACGAGCACGTTTTTGAAGCTGGCCGCGTCCGTAAGCAACGCTGGTATTTAGAGTTGCAGTGGCGGTAAATATGCTATACGCTCCCTTTTTGGAGCCTAACGCAGCCCTTCTGTGAACTCTAAATACCAGCCGGCTAGATTTAGAGTTCTGCGGCCAAAGGGGTGCGTTAGCTACGCTGGCTTTTTTTCCCCGCACCTTTTAAATACCGCTGGTATTTAGAGTTCACAGAAGGGCTGCGTTAGGCTCCAAAAAAGGGAGCGTATAGCATATTTAACGCCACTGCAACTCTCGATACCAGCAGTGCTTACGGACGCGGCCAGCTTCAAAAACGTGCTTGTGCACGATTCCCCCATAGGAAATAATGGGGCTGTTTGAGCTGAAAAAAAAACTAACACCTGCAAAAAAGCAGCGTTCAGCTCATAACGCAGCCCCATTGTTTCCTATGGGGAAACACTACCTACAGGGAGTGCAGAATTATTAGGCAAATTAGTATTTTGACCACATCATCCTCTTTATGCATGTTGTCTTACTCCAAGCTGTATAGGCTCGAAAGCCTACTACTAATTAAGCATATTAGGTGATGTGCATCTCTGTAATGAGAAGGGGTGTGGTCTAATGACATCAACACCTTATATCAGGTGTGCATAATTATTAGGCAACTTCCTCTCCTTTGGCAAAATGGGTCAAAAGAAGGACTTGACAGGCTCAGAAAAGTCAAAAATAGTGAGATATCTTGCAGAGGGATGCAGCACTCTTAAAATTGCAAAGCTTCTGAAGCGTGATCATCGAACAATCAAGCGTTTCATTCAAAATAGTCAACAGGGTCGCAAGAAGCGTGTGGAAAAACCAAGGCGCAAAATAACTGCCCATGAACTGAGAAAAGTCAAGCGTGCAGCTGCCAAAATGCCACTTGTCACCAGTTTGGCCATATTTCAGAGCTGCAACATCACTGGAGTGCCCAAAAGCACAAGGTGTGCAATACTCAGAGACATGGCCAAGGTAAGAAAGGCTGAAAGACGACCACCCCTGAACAAGACACACAAGCTGAAACGTCAAGACTGGGCCAAGAAATATCTCAAGACTGATTTTTCTAAGGTTTTATGGACTGATGAAATGAGAGTGAGTCTTGATGGGCCAGATGGATGGGCCCGTGGCTGGATTGGTAAAGGGCAGAGAGCTCCAGTCCGACTCAGACGCCAGCAAGGTGGAGGTGGAGTACTGGTTTGGGCTGGTATCATCAAAGATGAGCTTGTGGGGCCTTTTCGGGTTGAGGATGGAGTCAAGCTCAACTCCCAGTCCTACTGCCAGTTTCTGGAAGACACCTTCTTCAAGCAGTGGTACAGGAAGAAGTCTGCATCCTTCAAGAAAAACATGATTTTCATGCAGGACAATGCTCCATCGCATGCATCCAAGTACTCCACAGCGTGGCTGGCAAGAAAGGGTATAAAAAAAGAAAATTTAATGACATGGCCTCCTTGTTCACCTGATCTGAACCCCATTGAGAACCTGTGGTCCATCATCAAATGTGAGATTTACAAGGAGGGAAAACAGTACACCTCTCTGAACAGTGTCTGGGAGGCTGTGGTTGCTGCTGCACGCAATGTTGATGGTGAACAGATCAAAACACTGACAGAATCCATGGATGGCAGGCTTTTGAGTGTCCTTGCAAAGAAAGGTGGATATATTGGTCACTGATTTGTTTTTGTTTTGTTTTTGAATGTCAGAAATGTATATTTGTGAATGTTGAGATGTTATATTGGTTTCACTGGTAAAAATAAATAATTGAAATGGGTATATATTTGTTTTTTGTTAAGTTGCCTAATAATTATGCACAGTAATAGTCACCTGCACACACAGATATCCCCCTAAAATAGCTATAACTAAAAACAAACTAAAAACTACTTCCAAAACTATTCAGCTTTGATATTAATGAGTTTTTTGGGTTCATTGAGAACATGGTTGTTGTTCAATAATAAAATTAATCCTCAAAAATACAACTTGCCTAATAATTCTGCACTCCCTGTAAGTCTGCACCTAACACCCTAACATGTACCCCGAGTCTAAACACCCCTAACCTTACACTTATTAACACCTAATCTGCCGCCCCCGCTATCGCTGACCCCTGCATATTATTATTAACCCCTAATCTGCCGCTCCGTACACCGCCGCAACCTATGTTATCCCTATGAACCCCTAATCTGCTGCCCCTAACACCGCCGACCCCTATATTATATTTATTAACCCCTAATCTGCCGCCCCCGCTATCGCTGACCCCTGCATATTATTTTTAACCCCTAATCTGCCGCTCCGTACACCGCCGCAACCTACATTATACCTATGTATCCCTAATCTGCTGCCCCTAACACAGCCAACCCCTATATTATATTTATTAACCCCTAATCTGCCGCCCCCAACGTCGCCTCCACCTACCTACAATTATTAACCCCTAATCTGCCAACCGGACCACACCGCTACTATAATAAATGTATTAACCACTAAAGCTAAGTCTAACCCTAACACTAACACCTCCCTAACTTAAATATAATTTAAATCTAACGAAATAAATTAACTCTTATTAAATAAATTATTCCTATTTAAAGCTAAATACTTACCTGTAAAATAAATCCTAATATAGCTACAATATAAATTATAATTATATTGTAGCTATTTTAGGATTAATATTTATTTTACAGGCAACTTTGTATTTTTTTTAACCAGGTACAATAGCTATTAAATAGTTATTTACTATTTAATAGCTACCTAGTTAAAATAATTACAAAATTACCTGTAAAATAAATCCTAACCTAAGTTACAATTAAACCTAACACTACACTATCAATAAATTAATTAAATACAATACCTACAATTATCTACAATTAAACCTAACACTACACTATCAATAAATTAATTAAATACAATACCTACAAATAAATACAATTAAATAAACTAACTAAAGTACAAAAAATAAAAAAGAACTAAGTTACAAAAAATAAAAAAATATTTACAAACATTAGAAAAATATTACAACAATTTTAAACTAATTACACCTACTCTAAGCCCCCTAATAAAATAACAAAGCCCCCCAAAATAAAAAAATGCCCTACCCTATTCTAAATTAAAAAAGTTCAAAGCTCTTTTACCTTACCAGCCCTTAAAAGAGCCCTTTGTGGGGCATGCCCCAAAGAATTCAGCTCTTTTGCCTGTAAAACTAAAATACAACCCCCCCCAACATTAAAACCCACCACCCACATACCCCTAATCTAACCCAAACCCCCCTTAAAATAACCTAACACTAATCCCCTGAAGATCATCCTACCTTGAGTCGTCTTCACTCAGCCGAGCAGCGATGGAACCGAAGTGGACATCGGGAGCGGCAGAAGTTATCTTCCAAGGGGCGCTGAAGAAATCTTCCATCCGATGAAGTGATCCTCCAGTCGGCGCTGAAGAAGTCTCCCATCTGGGCGATGTCATCTTCCAAGAGGCGCTGAAGAAGTCTTCTATCTGGGCGATGTCATCTTCCAAGCGGGGTCTTCAATTTTCATCCCGCCGACGCGGAACATCCTTCTTTACCGACGGACTACCGACGAATGAAGGCTCCTTTAAGGGACGTCATCCAAGATGGCGTCCCTTCAATTCCAATTGGCTGATAGGATTCTATCAGCCAATCGGAATTAAGGTAGGACAAATCTGATTGGCTGATGGAATCAGCCAATCAGATTCAAGTTCAATCCGATTGGCTGATCCAATCAGCCAATCAGATTGAGCTCGCTTTCTATTGGCTGTTCCGATCAGCCAATAGAATGCGAGCTCAATCTGATTGGATCAGCCAATCGGATTGAACTTGAATCTGATTGGCTGATTGGGCTGTGTTAGGGGCAGCAGATTAGGGGTACATAGGTATAATTTAGGTTGCGGCGGTATACGGAGCGGCAGATTAGGGGTTAAAAAAATATGCAGGTGTCAGCGATAGCGGGGGCGGCAGATTAGGGGTTAATAAATATTAAGTAGGTGTCGGCGGTATTAGGGGCAGCAGATTAGGGGTACATAGGGATAACATAGGTTGCGGCAGTGTACGGAGCGGCAGATTAGGGGTTAATAATAATATGCAGGTGTCAGCGATAGCGGGGGCGGCAGATTAGGGGTTAATAAATATAATATAGGGGTCGGCGGTATTAGGGGCAGCAGATTAGGGGTACATAGGGATAACGTAGGTGGTGGCGGTGTACGGAGCGGCAGATTAGGGGTTAAAAAAATTTAATAGAGTGGCGGCGATGTGGGGGGACCTCGGTTTAGGGGTACATAGCTAGTTTATGGGTGTTAGTGTACTTTAGAGCACAGTAGTTAAGAGCTTTATAAACCGGCGTTAGCCCAGAAAGCTCTTAACTACTGACTTTTTTCTGCGGCTGGAGTTTTGTCGTTAGATTTCTAACGCTCACTTCAGCCACGACTCTAAATACCGGCGTTAGAAAGATATCATTGAAAAGATAGGATACGCAAATGGCGTAGGGGGATCTGCGGTATGGAAAAGTCGCGGCTGCAAAGTGAGCGTTAGACCCTTTCCTGACTGACTCTAAATACCAGCGGTAGCCCAAAACCAGCGTTAGGAGCCTCTAACGCTGGTTTTGACGGCTACCGCCAAACTCTAAATCTAGCCGAGCGGTATTTATAAGGTGCGGGAGAAAAAAAGCATGCGTAGCTAACGCACCCCTTTGGCTGCAGAACTCTAAATCTAGCCGTAAGCTTGTCAGTGCATTTATTGTTGCAGCATGTGTGAACTTATCTAAGTGTGAAGGTAATAATCGTCCTGGAGTTAGAGAAAAGGAGTTGATTAAAACTATACAGGTACTTTCTTATTTCTACTCTCCCTAAATTTCCCCTGTCAGTTAACCATGCTACACATTCTCCTAACTGCCTTTACCACATCCTCTCTACAGCTCCTCCTTTTACAAATAGCACTGAGACTATTCATATCTACACACTCTTATTGTCTTTCTCTTATCATCTTTCTTCTCCTTGTAACTGGGGATGTCTCACCTAACCCAAGTCCAACCTCTGTCTGTGCTCACTACCATGAGTAATACATCAAAAAAGAATTAACCTATGTAACCCTCTCAAACGTATTTACTGCACTTCTGTTAATAGCCCACAATTCTCTTTTACCCTTTGGTGTAAACACTCTGTATGCAACAAACTAACTTCTATTTATGACCTATTCATTTCACGATCACTTAACCCCGTAAGGACTTGGCAATTTTTCAATTTCTTTCCCTTAAAGGGACAGATCACCCAAAAAAATTCTCACCTTTAAATTATTCCCAATGATCCTTTTAACCTGCTAGAGTGTATTAAATTGGTTACAAGTAGCTCCTTTACTCCTATTTCAGCATTTGAAAAATAAAAAATACAGAACACTTATAAATTACACATGCTGCAGGGTGTGCAGGGAGGAACATGAATAGTGCTGTCCAGAAACACAATGCATGTTCCTCCCTGCACACCCTGCAGCATGTGTAGCTCATAAGTGTCCAGGAAAACATGGCTGAGGTGGCAACCCTAATCGCTACCTACACTGAACAAATTAATACTGGAGTATAGGCTATTGAATAGCCTAAGTATACACAGCCAGCAGAAGAGATTACACTCTCAGTGGGATGCAGGATAGTTAAGTAATAAAATGATCATTTTCCATTGTTCTCTCTATGTATTGAATTTTGGTGTTCCAGCCAAATAAAAGATAGGGAAGCAAGTCTGTTTACACAAACTTAGAACATAATGAGATCTGATATCACCTTTAAGTTCAACCCATTGTAATAGGCTGTGGTTTCAAAGCACAAAATCAGCTACTTCATATACACAAATAAGCATGAAAATGGAATTTCTCAAATATTTTATTATCTGCAGTTGGTATAACAAGTCATTTAAAATACATTAATGGAAAAACAATTTTACAGTGTACTGTCCCTTTAAGGACCAGGGCTATTTTTACATTTCTGTGGTGTTTGTGTTTAGCTGTAACAGTGACGTGCGGTGAGGTCAGAGGCTGGTGAGGCACTGGCTGTGATACGCCCAAGAAACACATATATGAACCTGACAGAAGCAGCTTAAATTTACAATTAAATTGGCAGGTTGCAGGTCCAATTTACTGTTATTATTAAATTTGCTTCATTCTCTTGGTATCCTTTGTTGAAGGATATGCAGCAATGCACTACTGGGTGCTAACTGAACACATTCAATGAGCCAATGACAAGAGGCATACATGTGCAACCACCAATCACCAGATGCTCCCAGTAGTGCATTACTGCTCCTTAGCCTACCTGGTGTGCTTTTCAAATGATACCATAAGAAAAAAGCAAAATAGATAACAGAAGTAAAATGTAAAGTTGTTCAATATATTTTTTTTTATCTGTAACATGAAAGAAACAAATGTGTTTAATGCTCCTTTAACATTGTAAAGCAAATTAACATTCATCTACTAAAAAACAACTTAAAGGGACAGGAAACCCCAAAATGTTATTTCATGGTTTGGATAGAACATACAATTTCAAACAATTTCCAGTTTACTTCTATTATCAAATTTGCTTCATTCTCTATTTATCCTTTGCTGAAAGAATAGTATTCAGCTAGCTGAACACATCTAGTTAGCCAATCACAAGAGACAAGTATGTGCAGGCACCAATCAGCAGCTAGCTCCCACTAGTTTAAAATATGTGTATTAGTTTTCAACAAGGGATACTAAGAGAATGAAGCACATTTGAAAATTGAAGTGAAAGTAAAAGTGTCTTAAAATGACATGCTCTATCTCAAACATTCAAGTTTAATTTTGACTTTCCTATCCCTTTAAGTAACACATTCCAATTTGTATTCTCTATTAGTTTTTATCCTTCCTTACAAAGCAACTGCAATTGTATTTCTTAAAGGGACATGAAACCCTAAATTTTTCTTTCATGATTTAGGTAGAACATACAATTATTTGAAACTACCTTCCAGTTAACTTCCTTTATGTAATCTCCTTCATTCCCTTTGTATCCTTTGTTGAGGAGCAGCAATGCACTACAGGTTTCTAACTGAACACATGGGTGAGCCAATGACAAACGGTATATAGATGCAGTCAGCCACCAATTAGAAGCTAGAACCTAGGTTCTTTGCTGCTCCTGAACTTTCCTAGATAAACCTTTCAGCAAAGGATAACAAGAGAAGGAAGCAAATTAAATAATATGTCATTTGTAAATTTTCTAATTAATTGTATGCCTGATCTGAATCATGAAAACAAAATACACACATACACTGACACCTCTAGAACTAAGGATACACAAACTGACACATCTAGGACTGAGGATACACACATACACTGACACCTCTAGAACTAAGGATACACAAACTGACACATCTAGGACTGAGGATACACACATACACTGACACCTCTAGAACTAAGGATACACAAACTGACACATCTAGGACTGAGGATACACACATACACTGACACCTCTAGGACTGAGGATACACACATACACTGACACCTCTAGGACTGAGGATACACACATACACTGACACCTCTAGAACTAAGGATACACAAACTGACACCTCTAGGACTGAGGATACACACATACACTAACACCTCTAGAACTAAGGATACACAAACTGACACCTCTAGGACTGAGGATACACACATACACTGACACCTCTAGAACTAAGGATACACAAACTGACACCTCTAGGACTGAGGATACACACATACACTAACACCTCTAGGACTGAGGATACACACATACACTAACACCTCTAGGACTGAGGATACACACATACACTGACACCTCTAGGACTGAGGATACACACATACACTAACACCTCTAGGACTGAGGATACACACATACACTGACACCTCTAGGACTGAGGATATACACATACACTGACACCTCTAGGACTAAGGATACACAAACTGACACCTCTAGGACTGAGGATACACACATACACTAACACCTCTAGAACTAAGGATACACAAACTGACACCTCTAGGACTGAGGATACACACATACACTAACACCTCTAGAACTAAGGATACACAAACTGACACCTCTAGGACTGAGGATACACACATACACTAACACCTCTAGGACTGAGGATACACACATACACTAACACCTCTAGGACTGAGGATACACACATACACTAACACCTCTAGAACTAAGGATACACAAACTGACACCTCTAGGACAGAGGATACACACATACACTAACACCTCTAGAACTAAGGATACACAAACTGACACCTCTAGGACTGAGGATACACACATACACTAACACTTCAAGAACTAAGGATATACACATACACTGACACCTCTAGGACTGAGAACACACATACACTGACACCTCTAGGACTAAGGATACACACATACACTGACACCTCTAGGACTGAGGATACACACATACACTGACACCTCTAGAACTAAGGATATACACATACACTGACACCTCTAGGACTGAGGATACACAAATACACTGACACCTCTAGGACTGAGGATACACACATACACTAGCACCTCGAGAACTAAGGATATACACATACACTTACACCTTTAGGACTGAGGATATACATATACACTGACACCTCTAGGACTGAGGATACACACATACACTGACACCTCTAGGACTGAGGATACACACATACACTGACACCTCTAGGACTGAGGATACACACATACACTGACACCTCTAGGACTGAGGATACACACATACACTGACACCTCTAGGACTGAGGATACACACATACACTGACACCTCTAGGACTGAGGATACACACATACACTGACATCTCTTGGACTGAGGATACACACATACACTGACACCTCTAGGACTGAGGATACACACACACTGACACCTCTAGGACTGAGGATACACACATATACTGACACCTCTAGAATAGAATTATATTATTTTATGCTTTACTGTTATCACTGCCGTGTAAATGTTTTATTTTTTTGCTGCATAAGTGGTTTGGTTCTCTGCCTTAACCTCAAATCTCGCAGCATTATGGGAATTGTAGATGCAGGGGGCAATTCACATTAGAGGTTTGGGACAAAATCTTACATTGACATAATTTAGTGCAATGATTACAGTTAATTAAGTTTATTCTATATTAGCAGAAAATAATTTACTAAACTAAATTTAATATTTTTATACAAATATTCTGTGGCCTCTATTTCAATCAGATTAGCTCTCCAAACAGGTTTTCTCAGACTCAATGCAATAAACTATGTTCACAAATATGAACCCATTTTAATCACATGTTTAACTACCACAAACTAAGGCAAGAACAGTGCTCCATTCCATCAGGGGTAGATGGTAGGTGCCATGCTGACAGTTACAATCTCAGAGTTTCAGGATTAGATTATAAACTACAGAAAGAATAAGTTTATTTGCTGGACAAAAAAACAAACAAAAACGAAATCAGAAATAAAATATTAATGTTCAAAGACCAAATCATTAAACCTCTTTATAGCTGCAAGCATTTTAGCAAATGATTCACATTCACATTATCCCCTGTTATTCATTAAAATAATCTATTTTATTTAGATTAATTGATTTTTACGTTCTACACTCATCTTTGTTTACTCTCAGTCCAATCCTGAAACGTGATCGCAATGCTGCCATCAGAGCTAGTATGCAGAGAGGCTAGAGCCTATATGGAACCTCAACCTGATACACAGAGGCTAGAGCCTACACGGAACTCCTATCTGACATGCTGTCTCTGATTCAAGACAGCAGCAGTGTCTAGTCTACAGGGAAACGCAGCTCCTACCTGCTGCTGCATGGCTGCCCTGGCCCCTGCTCCAACAACCACAGCCCTCCTCTCTGAAAAAAGCCTGCATGGCGCATGCAGTAAATACTTACAACTTGTTGCAAGCCACAGTCCTCCAGGACCGAGTCCGTCCAGTAAGTCTAGTCCACTAGTCACAACCGCAGCTGAGCGCTTTCATTTCAGCACAGGGAGGGCACGCACTTGCACACAGTCAGCAGCAGCTCCCGCTCCTGTACTGAGAGTCTCTTCCCGCCTGAAGTCTGACGTCACGTGACCCACAGTGTGTCACTCTGTCACTCAGCAGCCCAGCAGGCACGCCTTCCCGGCAGTGCTGAAGCTGATTGGCTGAGGGATCTAGCTCCATTATGGAGGCGGTTTTGAGAACCGCCTCCATTGGAGCTTGTAAGAGGGGTCGGAGAGACACCACTGGGTGGCGCTAGCGCTAAGTAAGCAGTGGAAGTTATTCAGATCCATGTTGCGCAATTAATGGAGGACAGCGGACCGGCACACTGCCTCCTAATTGCGCAATAATGGATGCTGAATTTGGCAGCGCAAGCGCAGTAGTACAAATAAAATAATGATGACGTGGGTAATCGCCGTGGGGGGGGTACCCTTGGGGCGGGGGTGGGCGTGGCTAAAGAAATAAAAGCCAAAAAATACTTCTTTTTTTTTATTTAATAAATATTATTTTAAATCTTTTTTCACTGATTGGACAGGGTAGGCACTATTACTGCACGTCACTGAGCTGTAAACTCTTACTTATTTACTGTACCCACACATATTATATACCGTTTTTCTCGCCATTAAATGGACTTTCTAAAGATACCATTATTTTCATCATATCTTATAATTTACTATAAAAAAATATATAAAATATGAGGAAGAAATGGAAAAAAACACACTTTTTCTAACTTTGACCCCAAAAATCTGTTGCACATCTACAACCACCAAAAAAACACCCATGCTAAATAGTTTCTAAATTTTGGCCTGAGTTTAGAAATACCCAATTTTTACATGTTCTTTACTTTTTTTGCAAGTTATAGGGCAATAAGTACAAGTAGCACTTTGCTATTTACAAACCACTTTTTTTCAAAATTAGCGCTAGTTACATTGGGACACTGATATCTTTCAGGAATCCCTGAATATCCCTTGACATGTATATATATTTTTTTTAGAAGACATCCCAAAGTATTGGTCTATGCCCATTTTGGTATATTTCATGCCACCATTTCACCGCCAAATGAGATCAAATTAAAAAAATTGTTCACTTTTTCAAAAACTTTTTCACAAACTTTAGGTTTCTCACTGAAATTATTTGCAAACAACTTGTGCAATTATGGCACAAATGGTTGTAAATGCTTCTCTGGGTTCCCCTTTGTTCAGAAATAGCAGACATATATGGCTTTGGCGTTGCTTTTTGGTAATTAGAAAGCCGCTAAATGCCACTGCGCACCACACGTGTATTATGCCCAGCAGTGAAGGGGTTAATTACGGAGCATGTAGGGAGCTTCTAGGGTTAATTTTAGCTTTAGTGTACTGTAGTAGACAACCCAAAGTATTGATATAGGCCCATTTTGGTATATTTCATGCCACCATTTACCCGCCAAATGCGATCAAATAAAAAAAAACATTCATTTTTTTCACAAACTTTAGGTTTCTCACTGAAATTATTTACAAATAGCTTGTGCAATTATGGCACACAAGGCTGTAAATGCTTCTCTGGGATTCCCTTTGTTCAGAAATAGCAGACATATATGGCTTTAGCGTTGCTTTTTGGTAATCAGAAGGTCGCTAAATACCGCTGTGCATCACATGTGTATTATGTCTAGCAGTGAAGGGGTTAATTAGGTAGCTTGTAGGGAGCTTGCAGGGTTAATTTTAGCTTTAATATAGAGATCAGCCCCCCACCTGACACATCACACCCCCTGATTCCACCCAAACAGCTCTCTTCCCTCCCCACCCCACAATTGTCCCCGCCATCTTAAGTACTGGCAGAAAGTCTGCCAATACTAAAATAAAAGGTATTTTTTTTTTAATATTTATATATTTTGTAGCATATTTACATATGCTGATGTGTAGGTTCCCCCTTAGCCCCCAACCTCCCTGATCCCCCCCCCAAACAGCTCCCTAACCCTCCCCCTCTACCTTATTGGTAGCCATCTTGGGTACTGGCAGCTATCTGCCAGTACCCAGTTTACTAAAAAAAAAATGTTTATTTAATTGTATTTATTTTTTCTGTAGTGTAGCTTCCCCTCCCAAAGACCAACCCCCCACCCCTCCCATATCCCTTAGATCAGTGTTTTTCAACCAGTGTGCCGTGGCACACTAGTATGCCGTGAGAGATCCTCAGGTGTGCCACGGCAGACTGACAACAGTGTGACATATTTTTTAAACTTTATTTGTTTTTTACTCCCAGTGCAGGGGTAGTTTGTAGGAGGCATGGCATAACAGCACAATACATACAGTATGTGTGTGTTTGTGTGTATGTGTATATATATATATGCTGTATTAGGCTACAATGTGTGATTTTTTTTAAATTTTGGGATGGTGGTGTGCCACAGGATTTTTTAATGTAAAAAAGTATGCAACGGCAAAAAAAAGGTTAAAAATCACTGCCTTAGATGTTTTTTTTAAATTAAATTTGACCCCACTCTATCCCACTTTTATCCCAAAAAAATTCTGTAGTGTAGCCGTTCCCACCCGCTTCCACCCCGTGCACGCGCCTGTCCCCACCCCCCGTGCACGCTCCCTCCCCCCTGCACATGCGCACCTCTGGCTATCCCTCCCCCGATCCCGCCCCCTCAATGTGATAGAGCCCATCGATGGCTGCCCTCCCGCCTCCCACGTCAGCTCCCATCCACCAACGATACCGGCCATCGATGTCCGGTTCAGAGAGGGCCACAGAGTGACTCGTTCTGCATCGGATGGCCAAGGGGTGTTATTGCAGGATGCCTCGATATCGAGGCATCACTGCAATAACCGGAAAGGATCACTTCCAGCCGCTTTAAACCACTAATATCGTACAGGGTACGTCTCTGGTCTTTAAAGACCAGTTTGTGCAAGACGTACCCTGTACCACATGAGTCGTTAAGAGGTTAAACTGTTAGTCCTCACAGAAACTTAGCTCTCTACCTCTACCTCTACAAAACTGCTGAAGCCTCTCTGTCCTATAGTGGCCTTCACTTCACTCACACACCCAGGGCAGGAGGCAGACAAGGAGGGGGTCTAGGCATTTTTCTTTCTCATCTTTTGAAGTTCATGCTGTCTGCCTCTTCTCCCCTGTAGCTCTCAGTGTTGCTGTTATCTCTGATTTGTCTTTTGGGAATGTTATTCTCGAAGTGTTTAATAATTCACTGATGCATCTGTTGGCAGATTGGCGAGCCTCGACCCATCCTTGCTCTTGAAGGCTTCTTATATACTATGATTACATGATTGCCATACCTGTTTCACATCACTTTCTTATTTCAACTTGTCCCATTTTTTTTAAAACTTGTTGCAGTCATCAGATTTGAAATGAGTGTATATTTTCAAAAATACATCAATTCACAAAGTAAAACTTCAAATAATGTGTTAATAATGTGTTTTCGATATAGAACAGGGTGAATTGAATTTTTAAATGACTCTTTTTGTTTGTTTTTTTTGCATTTTCCATACTGTCACAACTTTTTTGGAATTGGGTTCGAGGCTCGCCAATCTGACAACAGATGAGTCAGCGAATAATCCAACACTTTGCCAACAACATTCCCTAAAGACAAGTCAGTAGGACTTTGGGCATTTCACCTTCTACAGTGCATAATATAATTAAAAGATTCAAGGAATCTGGTCAAATCTCGGTGCATAAAGGGCAAGACTGAAGACCACTTCTGAATGCGCACTTGGTAAACCATTGTCAGTCAACACCATTCACTGCTGCATCCACAGATGCAAGTTAAGGCTTTACTTTGCAAATCAGAAGCCATACATCAACACTGTCCAGAAGCACCACTGACTTCTCTGTGCTCGGTCTCATCTGAGATGGACAATAGCACAGTGGCTATTGCGTTTTGTGCTCAGACGAGTCAACATTTCAAAAAGTTTTTGGAAAAAACAGCCGTCGGGTTCTACGGGTCAAAGAGGAAAAGGACCAGCCAAGCATCAGGTCCAAAATCCATCATCTGTCATGGTCTGGGGGTGTGTCAGTGCCCATGGAATGGATAAATTGTACATCTGTGAGGGAACATTTAATGCGGAAAGGTATGTATATGTTTTGGAGCAATATATGCTGTCATCCAGATGTCGTCTTTTACCAGAGACGTCCTTGCATTTTCCAGCAGGACAGCACCAAACCACATTCTGCCTGGATTACAAGCGCATGGTTGGGTTAAACCAGAAAGTGCGGGTGCTATCATGGTCTGCCTGCAGTCCTGACCTGTCTCCGATTGAGAATGTGTGGTGCAGCTGAAGAGATGCATAATGGTTGAATATTCAACCACATTCAAACCACATTCTGCCTGGATTACAAGCGCATGGTTGGGTTAAACCAGAAAGTGCGGGTGCTATCATGGTCTGCCTGCAGTCCTGACCTGTCTCCGATTGAGAATGTGTGGTGCAGCTGAAGAGATGCATAATGGTTGAAAATTCAGCTTGTTAAACTTAACCAACTGATGTCTTCACTGCCCAAACAATTTTTAAGTAGGGACGATAGGGCAATGGTGAGGAGTCCTAGGAGCTCCTGTGTTTTTAGACAGCCTTAAGCTACCGCAAATTACTGTAGTCAGCCACGGTTTCACTTGAAAATGAACGCTCAGATCTAATCAGGTGTTGAATATATGGTGCTGGTACTGAATATTATTGCAAGTACTATCTCTCCTATATGAGCTAACTTAAATTTGCAAAATATATAAAGACTTAATAATAGAACTTTATTTGGCGCTACTGCCTAATAATTTAACTCATTTCGAGCTGTATTTGGTATACATCCACATCCATGATACCGCTTGTTGTAAGATAACTGTGTTTTACATAACTAAGGTGCACAAAATATATTTAGAGTACTATCATATTAGCTTTGGACTAGATGAGTATGTGCAGCTTGATCACGTATGCATAATTTTTGCCGTTAATACAGCTTATACAACAAAACAGTGCACAAACCTATTTCCGGGGCAATCCTGTCTGTATGCAAAGTGAAATGTACACAGATTAAGTATAATTTACTGCAAGTGTGAAATTGATATGAACATTAGGTTATAATTTTAGAGACTCACAAAATAAGCGGAATGCTTGTACGTCTATCTGTTTAAACTTTGTTGTCACTGAGAACAGATACGTTCCATTATACTAAGAAACTACATTATTTAATCACTAGTATAATATGAGTTATCCAGATGGGTATTTAATCATTCTGTGATGATAGAATCAGATAAGCTCCAAAGTTGCGACATATAAGGTTATCTACTACCGCATCACAGAGAGCTATTTAAACTGATATTAAAGAAACTGTGAGCAGATAAATCTTACCGAAGTTCATTCATAATATACAAACTGTGTATGATTCACAAGTCGGAAGCACATACAGTTCAAGTGCAAAGATTAAAGAATATAATCTTTGAAATTATTGTTTAAGCACACCAAACAGCAACGAATGTTATTCACAATCGCAGAGAAACCAATACACATAAGTCTATTAAGTACAACAATAATATACATTGTCTCAATAAAGATAAAATTGTAGCTCAATTATTCAGATACAATTTAATAACATATATGAAGGTTAGCTTTTGTTATAATGGAGGGAACAACCTACTCTTCAATCCGGAGGTAGGCAACTGCTAATACTCTAAAGCGGAGTCAAGAGATTCTATTCAGAATCCAAATAATCAATTGGGTATATATAATTCCACCTTGGCAACAAGCAGAAATATTAAAAATTATATATCCAGTATTTAATCTAAATCAGGCTACGCTAAGATATATCACTATTGAGATATAAAGAATATATCATATACTTAATTCTCACATAAGAATTAGTAACTTTGGACTTCAATAAATTGGTATATCTGGTCTCCTGATACAAGTATATAGCAGCACCTATTCCAGCCCACAATCAACACCTAAGTACTAGGAGCAATAACCTTGACTTATACTAATTTGCTGACATCAGCAAAATCGGTGCTTAAGAGTGATTTTAAGTGTATTCCTACTTTTAACGTAAACCCAATAAAAGTTATATTTTAATTGTAATCTGTTTTCTCCCGTTCCACTTATTCCTTAGGGAATAATTTGTATCATCCAGTTAGATTTAATTCATTTACAGACCTAGGAGTGCTATAAGTGTATACTTTCTCTTTCTTTGCTAAATTTTTAAGTGTTATTAAAAGAAAAGGTGATGTTACACAATGGTAAACAGTTGACTGTCCCAACTTTTTTTGTAGTGTGCTGCAGTCAACAGACTTTCAATATGTGTATATTTTCAAAAAAACATTACATTTACAAAGTAAAACATCAAATATGAAATATGAATATAAATGTTATGTTTGTATTAAAAATGTGTATATATGAGTATAATACTTTATTTTAATATGTTTTACATGTATTTTGGGAAACCTTTTTTTAACGCCCATACTTTACTTCACGTCTATGGTCATTTTTCTAGCATTAGCGCACTACATGTAATCTGGGCCAATATAGGAAACTAGTAGATCTCTCTTTTGCATCTAACCAATAGCAGGCAAGCTCTATCTGAAGTAGGCTGACCACTGACTAAAGCGTACCTAGTGTGAGAGGCCTGACAGCATCACCTTAATTAAAAGTGAGAATAATGGATGGGACTTTTCTGCATTTCTAGTTTATAATGCAGTAGTATATATAGTCCTCTATTGACAATGAGCTGTATTCTTTTTGGACCTCATCATTTTTACTCTTTTTAGAGTAACATATTAAGTAATGTGATAATGTATTTAATGTAAGGTGAATATTACTCTCTGGGGCATATGTATCAAGCTCCGTATGGAGCTTGATGCCCCGTGTTTCTGGCGAGCCTGCAGGCTCGCCAGAAACAGCAGTTATGAAGCAGCGGTCACAAAGACCGCTGCTCCATACCTGTCCGCCTGCTCTGAGCAGGCGGACGGACATCGCCGGAAATCAACTCGATCTAGTACGATCGGGTTTATTGCCACCCCCCTGCTGGCGGCCCATTGGCCGCGAGTCTGCAGGGGGCGGCGTTGCACCAGCTGCTCTTGTGAGCTGCTGGTGCAATGCTGAAGACTTTGATAACTAGAGGCCTCTGTGTAAAATGAGAAATATATAAATACTTTCTTGTTTTCATATCTTTCACTGCATTCAATTTCCTTCAAGCTAGTGAAATTGCTGCTCTATGTCACTTTTGTATGCACATGAAGTTCGTATACAAGGCTATCTGATAAAAGTCTACATGATTCAATGTATTATTACTTTAAAAACAGAATTTTTAGCTTTTGGTGTCAAGTTAAATCCCATGATCCTTGCATTCCAGTAAGCCCAATAGTTTGTATGAGAATCATGTTTCAGCTCACATGGAGGTCCAGGTTCATCCCTATTATTACCAGGAATCCCTTGAGGTCTGCAGTGACTGCAATATTTGTGATCCACAATTATACAAATCCCAGTAAACATTAATGAATCTTTCCTGGTACTGCTTTTGAAATCCACCTAATGGATACATGGTAAAACTGGGTAAATAGATCTAATTGTAAAACTTTGAGCTATTTTAAAGTCACTTAAACAATTATATTCTCATTTTTTTATCTAGAAAAAAAAATCTGAAGGGTTTTTTTTTAAGCCAGTATTTTATGAGCTAAAAGCAATTTCTCCTGTGAATCAAGCCATTGTTTGGTAATTTAAACTAGTCAACTACTGCTCATTACTTCACTATTAAAGACATTTTCAAGAACAAAGTGTTTTTAGGATCACGGAAAGCAAATTAGTTGAAGAATAGAAATCTGAAGCAGCTTCTAAAGATTTCCAATAGCTTACAGGGAAGTTATTACTGTATCAGACCCTCTGTCCATTTATGTTGTCAATATTTCTTGTGTCACTTTTCTGTGAACAAAGAAGCCAAGGTTATCCTGTCACAGTTTCTTCCAGTTTCATGGCTCCTGCTGGCTTCTTGAATGCCCATGTAGTGCACAGGTTAGCATATAAGATGTCATTTTACTGATGACTGGCAGAAGCCCTAAATGATGAGAGTAGTATCAGGACTCTCATCCAATCCATTTAATGAAATTCTTGAAAGAAACACATTCACAACTGCTTACAAGGGCAGGATTTTATCCTGCAGGATATGTTTTAGTTAACCAGAACCTGTAAAAGTGTTCATATTCTCAATTCTTGGTCAAATACTGAAATTATAGCTTTTTATTTTACTAAAAAAAAGTATAATGTGCCTTTTTGATCAAACAAAATCAAGCTATGTGCAGCAATGAATGCAAGACTGTGGTATCAATACTAATAAATGATAAGTGATTTAGATTTTTTATTTTACTAAACCTTCTAATTGTTCAAACCTGGTGAGGGTTGATGTCATCTTCCCCAAACTTCAGCTATGACCAGGGGCGGAACTACAGGGGGTGCAGAGGTCGAAACTGCGGTTGGGCCCCTGAGAGTGGGGACCCAGCTTTAAAAATAAATAAATAAATATCTTCAATAAAAACATTGACCTGCCACTGCCTGCACTGATATCATGTGAGTGAGACATGATGGCTCACTAGTGTTTCTGACTACAGGGGTTAGTGTTTCTGTTTTACCCATTGGTGTTTATGTGTGTGTGTATGTGTGTATGTATGTATGTGACTGTGTGTGTATTTATGCATGTATGTGTGTGCGTGTTTGTATGTATGTATGAATGTGACTGTGTGTGTATTTATGCATGTATGTGTGCGTGTGTATGTTTGTGGAACCAGCAAATTACAGACCTTGTTACTAAAGCATAGGGGGGCGGGGGGTAAACAGTGTCACTATACAGTACCACTATATACAGTACGGGGGGGCTGGACCATGTCACAGACTACTATGGTCACTCTATAAAGTACTGGGGCAGGTAGGGTCAGGCCAGCCATCTCACCGGCAGATTACAGACCGTGTCACTAACTCACTATATACAGTACTGGTGGGTTAAACAGTGTCACTATATACAGTAATAGGGGGTCAGACCATCTCACAGACTGTGGGCACAGGGTACCTCCTTTTGCAGACATGTAATCTGATTCACATATGTATCAAATTCACCTTTTTTTGGGGGGTAGGGGGGCCCTTCTTAGATTCTTGCACCTGGGCCCTGTGGTTTCTAGTTATGCCTCTGGCTATAACATTATTAGAATAAAAGTGGCTTGGCCCACAGGTTGTGATATAACAAGGGATGGACAAATGTCAGTGTCTTTGCTATTTGAATTGTAAAAACCGTTCCCCTTGAAATTCAATTTATATATTTTGCATATAATAAATGTCAACATTCAAATTTCAAATGTAAAATTCAAATTATATAGAGTTTTTTATTCCTGTATACTTACGCTATAGTCTATGAGAATCAGTTTTTGAACGTAACATTTGATAAACGGAAAATATCAAGTGTTCACAAGAATGAGCAAATGCAGCACACAATTCAGAACACTCGCTTTCTTCCTTAAATAAATATTTTCAAAGTTACTAACCAATATAAAGTTATAAATATACACTTTATTGTATTTAAAGGTATGTTAGGTATTAGCAATAGAAATATATCTTTGGCTCAATGAAAAAGTTTTGTTAATGGAGAAATTGTGATATTATAAATGCCAGACAGATTTTAGTACCATTTTGTGTTTTACTTAAAAAACCCAGTATATTCCTGCTGTTCTGCTGATCTCTAGCCTAAATTTGTGTTACAGATGGCTGAGAAAATCACAGTTTGCTTCTTTTATTTCTTTTGATATTACACACCAAAGCAGAATACTTAAAATAAGAAAAAGAGAACCAGAAAGTTGAGGTTCATGCACAATTCCTAGGATATAAATTTGTGCAAATGTACCAGAAATTTGTATAAAAAGTTATGTAATGGAGAAAACTAGAATGGAGTCAAAGATTTGAATGGAGTGAGACTTGAATTTTGATCCAAGGAGTAGGAGGTATCGGAGCACTTAAGTAATGGAGTAGGGATAAAGGTAGATAGTGAAGGATGGGTAGTGGAAGGAAGCATATACTGTTCAGCATAGGGAAGTGCATCATTAAGTACCATCATTAATGGTAAAGAATAGAAATCTGAATTAAATACTAATGCAGACAACTGCACGCTGCTCAATGCTTGATGAGTACTGCAGTGCTACTCATTAAAGGGAAATTAAACACTAATGGCTAGATTTCAAGTTTTTCGTTTTGAGCTGTGCGGTGCTAACCAGCAGTTTATGCTCACCGCTCACTTACAGACAGCACTGGTATTACGGGTTTTTACTAGACATGTGCGATTCGGTTCGGTCCGAATCGAAATTCGGACGAATTTTGTCGAATTCGGGATTCGGATCGATTTGAATTTCCGAATTGCGGTAGTGCCAAATTTACAAAATAAATCCGAATCGATTCGAATTTATTCGGATGGATTCGGATGGCCATGTATTACACTAGTATTGTACAGTATACTAGTGTAATACACAGCACATCCCACTTAACACTGACCGAAATTCCGAAAATCCGAATCGATTCGAACCGAATCAAACCGAACCGAACCGAATTTCCCACGAATCCGAAAGAATCCGAATGAATCCGAAACTAATTCATTAGATTTCTTCCGAATTCGAATCGATCCGAACCGAAATTCGAATCGGTCCGAATCGATCCGAACCGAATCGAACCGAATTTTTCGCAGCTGCACATGTCTAGTTTTTACAACCCAGACAAGAAGTGAGCGTTGAGCAAAATTTTGCTCCTTACCGCACCCCAATGCCTGCGCTGCTTACGTTAGCGGTGAGCTGGTGTAACGTGCTTGTGCACGATTTCCCCATAGGAATCAATGGGCTGGCTGAAAAAAGTCTAACACCTGCCAAAAAGCAGCGTAAAGCTCCTTAACGCAGCCCCATTGATTCCTATGGGGAAATACATTTTATGTCTACACCTAACACCCTAACATGAACCCCGAGTCTAAACACCCCTAATCTTACACTTATTAACCCCTAATCTGCCGCCCCCGACATCGCCGACACCTACATTATATTATTAACCCCTAATCTGCTGCTCCGGACACCGCCGCCACCTACATTATACTTATGAACCCCTAATCTGCTGCCCCCAACATCGCCGACACCTACATTATATTTATTAACCCCTTATCTGCCACCCCATATGTCGTCGCCACCTACCTACATTTATTAACACCTAATCTGCTGCCCCCAACGTCGCCGCCACTACAATAAACATATTAACCCCTAAACCGCCGCACTCCCACCTCGCAAACATTAGTTAAATATTATTAACGCCTAATCTGCCGGCCCTAACATCGCCGCCACCTACCTACATTTATTAACCCCTATTCTGCCGCCCTCAACGTCGCCGCCACAATATTAAAGTTAATAACCCCTAAACCTAACACCCCCTAACTTAAATATAATAAATAAAATAAATAATTAATAATATAATTAAAATAAATCTAAATAAAATTACTATAATTAACTAAATTATTCCTATTTAAAACTAAATACTTACCTGTAAAATAAACCCTAAGCTAGCTACAATATAACTAATAGTTACATTGTATCTAGCTTAGGGTTTATTTTTATTTTACAGGCAAGTTTGTATTTATTTTAACTAGGTAGAATAGTTATTAAATAGTTATTAACTATTTAATAACTACCTAGTTAAAATAAAGACAAATTTACCTGTAAAATAAAACCTAACCTAAGTTACAATTACTCCTAACACTACACTATAATTAAATAAATTAACTAATTTAACAACAATTAAATACAATTAAATAAAATTATCTAAAGTACAAAAAAAACCAAACACTAAATTACAGAATCACACGAGGCTTCTATGTGCAGCAACCAATCAGCAGCTACTGAGCATATCTAGATATGCTTTTCAGCAAAGAATATCAAGAGAATAAAACAAATTAGATAATATAAGTAAATTAGAAAGATGTTTAAAATTGCATTCTCTTTCTAAATCATGAAAGAAAAAATGTGGGTTTCATGGCCCTTTAAGTTAGGGGGTGTTAGGGTTAGGGTTAGACTTAGATTTAGGGGTTAATAACTTTAATATAGTGGCGGCGACATTGGGGTGGCAGATTAGGGGTTAATAAATGTAGGTAGGTGTCGGCAATGTTAGGGATGGCAGATTAGGGGTTAATAATATTTAACTAATGTTTGCGAGGCAGGAGTGCGGCGGTTTAGGGGTTAATATTTTTATTATAGTGGCGGCGTTGTCCGGCTCGGCAGATTAGGGGTTAAAAATGTATTTTAGTGTTTGCGATGTGGGGGGGGCCTCGGTTTAGGGGTTAATAGGTAGTTTATGGGTGTTAGTGTACTTTTTAGCACTTTAGTTGAGTTTTATGCTACGGTGTTGTAGTGTAAAACTCTTAACTACTGACTTTAAAATGCAGTACCAGTCTTGACAGGAGAGGGTGTACCGCTCACTTTTTGGAAGACTCGTAATACCGGTGCTATGCAAATCCCATTGAAAAAATAGGATACGCAATTGACGTAAGTGGTTTTGCCGATTTTCCAAGTCTGGCCAAAAAAGTGAGCAGTACACCTGTACCTGCAAGACTCATAATACCAGCGGGCGTTAAAAAGCAGCGTTGGGACCGGCCAACGCTGCTTTTTAAGCCTAACGCACAACTCGTAATCCAGCCGTATGTTTGCACATGTGCAGTTAAGGAAAGAAAAATGGGAAGTTTGCCCTCTTCTATTCCCTTAAGGTGGTTTAGCACTGATTCAGCTTAGTTAATTAGCAAACAAAAAATGTATTTAACAGGTATTTAAATAAACAGACATATATTCCTTTTTTAATCTTTGACTAATAACTAAATCTATATTTAGATATACATAATAACATTAACACCTAAAATACCTTGTATTCTGACTGCTATTGCAAAGAATACTTTTCCTATCATGATTGTTAATGTAAAAATGATAATCCACCTTAAAAGCAAACAAAACCTCACAGATAAATCAGCTTAAAGTATTAACCCAAACCTCCCTGGGAGAAATTGATACAAGTACACATTTCAGGTGTATTTTACAGCAAAAGGAAGCAAAATAAATAATGAATGTATATTGCAATAATGTTTCACTTTCAATAATGAAACATTTTGGGCCAGATTACGAGTGGAGCGCAATATTTGTGCTCCACTCATAATACCAGCACATGCAATAATGTGCTGATATTTTAAGTGACCCACAATGTGTCCCACGGCATGAGAACTAGTGCAGCGAAGGGGGTAAGTCACGCAGCGATGGCAGCAATTTTAAATGAGGAAGATTTTAATATTAATAATACTTCCCGAAATAGACTTCATAATGCTAATAACAAAAAGGAGTCGACAAATTATTAGGGAAACAATAGAATGGAGCATCGTGGGGCAAGATTCAATAGGAACAGTCATCAAGATAATCATAACTACTATGGGACTCAAAACAACTATAATCTACTAAGGGGAAAACCAAACGTATCGTAAATCAGCACTTGAGATTCCCAAAGGGAGTAACGTAGAGAGTACTATAGTAACCAAAATACAGATAGGAATCATAAATCTCAGCATAGACCTAATCAAAATTACAATTCTTACCATGGAAAGGTAGATAATAATTGGAGGAGAAATCAACAATATAAACAACAACATAGAGATAGATACCAAGATTATGATTCAAATATTTTTTTTAGGTAGAACTCCAGGAAATACACAGAAAAACAAAACACAATTCTCCCCATGGTAATGACATCACAATGGAGAACAAGAGGTCTGAAAAGAGGGAACGAAAATATAGAGGATGTAGAGGAGGAAAGAAACATAGGAACAAAGAGAAAAAGATCAATACTAACACTAGAGACACGGATGTAAAAATGAAAATATTTAATCTTTCTAGTAAACTTTTTCTGAAAAAGAACAAAAGGTTCTAGAAAAATGGTTATCTTTTGCTCTGACTAGAGGCCCTAACCCCTTTCAGTTGTTCGTGGATCTAAATAAATTAACGAAAAACCTCACACTAAAAAGACACTTTGAGAAAATCTGAGATGGGAATTTAAATGAAAGGGAAGATATTGACAGAGAGCTACAAGAAGCATATATGAAGACTCTCAGAATTTTAGAGGCCCTAGAAGATGAGAATCAACAAGAACTTAGTAATGATCTTGAGGTTGTTGTTGTTAGTAATGAATTGGCATGTATAGAGTTTGAAGCCCATACCAAATTAAAACCCCCTTTGACTTTATTGCCTGTTCATTCTAAGAGGAATTTTATTCCAGTTTTTGCGAAAATGGTACAAGAAGATCTAGATAGTCTGTGCAAAAACTATAAAATTAAGAAAGATAACCTGAGAAAAAAAAACAGATAAGAATTTAGAAAAAGATCAAGCTATTGTGATCTGTGAAGCGGATAAAGGGGGTGGGATAGTAATTCAAGATAGAGATGATTATCTCCAGGAAGCAAATAAATTGCTATTCGATGTGAACACCTATAAAAAAAAACTAGTAGGAGATCCAACAAAGTCATTTTTATCTGAATATAAACACCTACTGGACGATGCAAAACACTCAAATATTTTTAATGAAAGTGAATGGGAGTATCTTAAAAATTATACTCCAGCTACCGCTAATTTTTACCACCTCCCCAAAGTCCATAAGGACAGTGTAAAACCACCCAGGAGACAGATTGTCTCAGGAATCAATTCCCTCACCTCCAGACTCTCAGAGTAATATAGATACATTTTTGCAACCATTGGTACCAGGTCTTAGATCTTATCTTAGGGACACACCTGATACTATAGAGAAAATGGGCAAGGTTGAATGGAAAGAAGGTTTTATGTGTGTTACTTTAGATGTCAGCGCCCTATATACGAATATCCAATATAATAATAAGCCTATTGGCTGTTGATTATTGGCTGAAAAAGTGACTAATCTATCGCAAATTCATCAACAGTTTTTAATGGAATCAATCCGATTCACTCTAGAGAAGAACTATTTAATGTTTGAGAATGACCTCTTCCTTCAAACAAATGGCACAGCTATGGGGACTAAATTTGCCCCTAGCTAAGCCAACCTATATATGGGTTTGTGGGAGGAGGAAGTCATCTGGAACAACAATTTGTACCAAAGGAATATCAGAATTTGGGGAAGGTACATTAATGATATCATCTTCATATGGGATGGCACAGAAATGGAACTAGACGATTTTATAACTAGCCTTAATATTAATTAATTTAACCTTTCGTTTACTGGAAAACACAATAAGAAGGAAATTGATTTCCTTGATGTAATATTTTTTCAAGAAAATGAGAACATCCAGACTGCTCAAGGAAGGTGGATTTTGAAAAAGAGGCAGGAGATTTACACAGGAAATTCATGGCCAGGGGTTATAACACTCATAAGATAAATAATCCACTTACTAAAGTAAGGGATCTAGACAGAGCAATATTATTCGATACTGGTAAACTGCGGCTTTGTCAAATGTCAAAATACATACAATGTCAAATACAACAAGAAGACCTAAAACAATGACAAACACACCATCAAATTACACCTTATATACTTATCTAACAATAACCGTAGTTTGAGTGTCCCGCCGTCAAACACCTGTTAGTGATGTCATCAGTCAGATATATATATATATATATATATATATGTACATTGGAGCCCTTTGCAATTAAGTATATGAAAACATGAAAAAACACATTTATACAATATTCATATTTAATAAAGTGTTATTATGTATATATAAATATATATAGGTATAGGTATATATTGTACCAATATATTATATATATATATATATATATATATATATACACATATCCAGATGGGACTGCACAATATTACAATTGTTAAAGTGCCACGGTGCGCTGCAAAAATGTATCCAAATCAATCCCAAATTATGTCTTTCATCATTTTAAAAGTAAAGACACAACGTTTCGGCGCACACCTGCGCCTTTGTCAAATGTCAAAATACATACAATTTCAAATACAACAAGAAGAGCTAAAAACAATGACAAACACACCATCAAATTACACCTTATATACTTATCTAACAATAACCGTAGTTTGAGTGTCCCGCCGTCAAACACCTGTTAGTGATGTCATCAGTCAGCGCCAACATGCGCAGTATCATGGCGTGAGTCCCAGCATTGTCGTGGTAACAGTATACATAAACAATGACATATGCGGTTATGTAGAATACTAAGGTGTACAACCGGTATATAGTAATACCTATGTAGATCGCATATTGCAGTCGCTCCAAAAGGTAAGGGGAAATGAAAAACACTATCAAACGCAAATTATATTATGCGTAGTGTAAAAGAACACACGTGTTATCCGATGGGGGAAACTAGTGTCATCATTGTGTAACCCCATTTCCACAGCGGCATACAGCATGCGATAAACAGCAAACACATTAAAAATTCATTTTATATATAATCCTGCTATGCACACTAGTTATCAGTGCAAACAAAGACCTTGCTTAAGACCAAAAAACTATTGGCAAACAGTACATATATACATTCAAGATCAAACAAATAAGATGGCCTATGATGTCATACATCAGACCCTCAGTAGTACCACAAGGCATAGGGCCGCTTCATGACCCAATGGAGAAATGTTAGAAACTTTTGAACACACAGTGAGATCCAGATGATGATGCTCATAATCTTCAGTAGAAGGGGCTAAAATCCAGGGAGGTATTGAGGCCCCTCGGGGCTAAGGTGTCCATCCGGTGGATCCACCTGCTCTCAAGTTGTAGTAATTTCTTCGCACGATTACCACCCCTAGGTAAGGGGGGTACATGGTCGATCAACATTGACCTCATGATGGACACAGCATGCTTAAACTTAGCGAAATGGCGTGCTACTGGCTGGTCCGATTCACCTTTGGTGAGTGCCTCTCGTATAGCACAGCGGTGGTTGGCCATACGCTCTTGAAAAGTGGTCACAGTTTTACTGATATACACCCTGGAACATGGGCAAATCAACATGTATATCACAAAGGTACTTGTGCAGGATAACCGATGGCGTATCTTGTATCTGTGGTTGTTGTGCGGGTGTTGAAATGTATTGCCCCTAAGCATACCATTGCAGGTAATGCAGCTTCCACATGGGAGACAGCCCATCTTGGCTGATTTTAGCCATGTCCCCTTGCTGTAGTGTTTTACAGGATCAGACTTAACCAACAGGTCTCTTAGGCCTAGATTTAGAGTTCGGCGGTAGCCGTGAAAACCAGCGTTAGAGGCTCCTAACGCTGGTTTTAGGCTACCGCCGGTATTTGGAGTCAGTGATTAAAGGGTCTAACGCTCACTTTTCAGCCGCGACTTTTCCATACCGCAGATCCCCTTACGTCAATTGCGTATCCTATCTTTTCAATGGGATCTTTCTAACGCCGGTATTTAGAGTAGTTTCTGAAGTGAGCGTTAGAGCTCTAACGACAAAACTCCAGCCGCCGGAAAATAGCAGGAGTTAAGAGCTTTCTGGGCTAACGCCGGTTCATAAAGCTCTTAACTACTGTACCCTAATGTACACTAACACCCATAAACTACCTATGTACCCCTAAACCGAGGTCCCCCCCACATCGCCGCCACTCGCTTAAAATTTTTTAACCCCTAATCTGCCGACCGCCACCTACGTTATACTTATGTACCCCTAATCTGCTGCCCCTAACCCCGCCGACCCCTGTATTACATTTATTAACCCCTAACCTGCCCCCCACAACGTCGCCGCCAGCTACTTACAATAATTAACCCCTAATCTGCCGACCGCAAAGCGCCGCCACCTACGTTATCCTTATGTACCCCTAATCTGCTGCCCCTAACACCGCCGACCCCTATATTATATTTATTAACCCCTAATCTGCCCCCCTCAACGTCGCCGACACCTGCCTACACTTATTAACCCCTAATCTGCCGAGCGGACCTGAGCGCTACTATAATAAAGTTATTAACCCCTAATCCGCCTCACTAACCCTACCATAAATAGTATTAACCCCTAATCGGCCCTCCCTAACATCGCCGACACCTACCTTCAATTATTAACCCCTAATCTGACGACCGGAGCTCATCGCTACTATAATAAATGGATTAACCCCTAAAGCTAAGTCTAACCCTAACACTAACACCCCCCTAACTTAAATATAATTTAAATCTAACGAAATTAATTAACTCTTATTAAATAAATTATTCCTATTTAAAGCTAAATACTTACCTGTAAAATAAATCCTAATATAGCTACAATATAAATTATAATTATATTATAGCTATTTTAGGATTAATATTTATTTTACAGGCAACTTTGTAATTATTTTAACCAGGTACAATAGCTATTAAATAGTTAAGAACTATTTAATAGTTACCTAGTTAAAATAATAACAAATTTACCTGTAAAATAAATCCTAACCTAAGTTATAATTAAACCTAACACTACCCTATCAATAAATTAATTAAATAAACTACCTACAATTAACCTAACACTACACTATCAATAAATTAATTAAATACAATTGCTACATATAAATACAATTACATAAACTAACTAAAGTACAAAAAATAAAAAAGAACTAAGTTACAAAAAATAAAAAAATATTTACAAACATAAGAAAAATATTACAACAATTTTAAACTAATTACACCTACTCTAAGCTCCCTAATAAAATAACAAAGACCCCCAAAATAAAAAATGCCCTACCCTATTCTAAATTAAAAAAGTTAAAAGCTCTTTTACCTTACCAGCCCTGAACTGAATTAAGGTAGGAATATTCTGATTGGCTGATGGAATCAGCCAATCAGAATCAAGTTCAATCCGATTGGCTGATCCGATCAGCCAATCAGATTGAGCTCGCATTCTATTGGCTGATCGGAACAGCCAATAGAATGCGAGCTCAATCTGATTGGCTGATTGGATCAGCCAATCGGATTGAACTTGATTCTGATTGGCTGATTCCATCAGCCAATCAGAATATTCCTACCTTAATTCCGATTGGCTGATAGAATCCTATCAGCCAATCGGAATTCGAGGGACGCCATCTTGGATGACGTCCCTTAAAGGAACCGTCATTCGTCGTTCAGTCGTCGGGCCGCATGGATGTTCCGCGCTGGAGGTCTTCAGGATCCTGCCGCTTCGCTCTGGATGGAAGACCATAGAAGATGCCGCATGGATGAAGACTTCAATCGGATGGAAGATCCTCTTCTGCCCCGCTTGGATGAAGACTTTGACCGGATCATGGACCTCTTCAGCCCCCCGCTTGGGCTTGGATCAGGACATCGGAGGAGCTCTTCAGGACGGATCGGTGAACCTGGATGGTGAAGACAAGGTAGGAAGATCTTCAGGGGCTTAGTGTTAGGTTTATTTAAGGGGGGTTTGGGTTAGATTAGGGGTATGTGGGTGGTGGGTTGTAATGTTGGGGGGGGGTATTGTATGTTTTTTTTTACAGGCAAAAGAGCTGAAATTCTTGGGGCATGCCCCGCAAAGGGCCCTGTTCAGGGCTGGTAAGGTAAAAGAGCTTTTAACTTTTTTAATTTAGAATAGGGTAGGGCATTTTTTATTTTGGGGGGCTTTGTTATTTTATTAGGGGGCTTAGAGTAGGTGTAATTAGTTTAAAATTGTTGTAATATTTTTCTTATGTTTGTAAATATTTTTTTATTTTTTGTAACTTAGTTCTTTTTTATTTTTTGTACTTTAGTTAGTTTATGTAATTGTATTTATATGTAGCAATTGTATTTAATTTATTTATTGATAGTGTAGTGTTAGGTTAATTGTAGGTAGTTTATTTAATTAATTTATTGATAGGGTAGTGTTAGGTTTAATTATAACTTAGGTTAGGATTTATTTTACAGGTAAATTTGTTATTATTTTAACTAGGTAACTATTAAATAGTTCTTAACTATTTAATAGCTATTGTACCTGGTTAAAATAATTACAAAGTTGCCTGTAAAATAAACATTAATCCTAAAATAGCTATAATATAATTATAATTTATATTGTAGCTATATTAGGATTTATTTTACAGGTAAGTATTTAGCTTTAAATAGGAATAATTTATTTAATAAAAGTTAATTAATTTCGTTAGATTTAAATTATATTTAAGTTAGGGGGGTGTTAGTGTTAGGGTTAGACTTAGCTTTAGGGGTTAATCCATTTATTATAGTAGCGATGAGCTCCGGTCGTCAGATTAGGGGTTAATAATTGAAGGTAGGTGTTGGCGATGTTTGGGAGGGCAGATTAGGGGTTAATACTATTTATGATAGGGTTAGTGAGGCGGATTAGGGGTTAATAACTTTATTATAGTAGCGCTCAGGTCCGCTCGGCAGATTAGGGGTTAATAAGTGTAGGCAGGTGTCGGCGACGTTGAGGGGGGCAGATTAGGGGTTAATAAATATAATCTAGGGGTCGGTGGTGTTAGGGGCAGCAGATTAGGGGTATATAGGGATAACGTAGCTTGCGGCGGTTTACGGAGCGGCAGATTAGGGGTTAAAAAAAATATGCAGGGGTCAGCGATAGCGGGAGCGGCAGATTAGGGGTTAATAAGTGTAAGGATAGGGGTGTTTAGACTCGGGGTACATGTTAGAGTGTTAGGTGCAGACGTAGGAAGTGTTTCCCCATAGGAAACAATGGGGCTGCGTTAGGAGCTGAACGCTGCTTTTTTGCAGGTGTTAGGTTTTTTTTCAGCTCAAACAGCCCCATTGTTTCCTATGGGGATATCGTGCACGAGCATGTTTTTGAGGCTGGCCGCGTCCGTAAGCAACTCTGGTATCGAGAGTTGCATTTGCGGTAAAAATGCTCTACGCTCCTTTTTTGGAGCCTAACGCAGCATTTGTTTGAACTCTCGATACCAGAGTTAAATTTATGGTGCGGCCAGAAAAAAGCCCGCGGAGCGTTAACAGCCCTTCTACCGCCAAACTCCAAATCTAGGCCCTTGATTGTTCGCCCTGCGGTACACTATCCTGGGGGCAGAAGTCCTCTGAAATGGGAGCGTGGGATCAGTCCCCACCACCGGCCAATGTCGCCACACAGCCTTTGTCAAATCTTTACATCCCGGTGTATATGTGGTGACCATGTTAAGTAGTTGTACAGGGTTGACCATAGCCACTGAATCCATATTCATGCCAGTATCGAAGTTCAATAGTTTCTCCTGTATCATCTCTATTTCCTCTCTGGCATAGCCTCTCATCGAGAGTTTATCTCCCATCTCTGTTAGTTGTGTTCGCATCATGGATATTTCACTGTTGTTCCTAATGACCCGAGTGAGCCGGGAAGTAAGGATCCCCTTGTTTTAGTGCCTGGGATGAAAACTTCTCGCATCAAGCAAAGAATTGCGATCTGTTGGCTTTGTATATAACGATACATGCCAAATTGTATTTTATCACAGGCTCCAAATTTAAAAATATTCAAATCTAGAAAGTGCACTGTGCTTAAATCATATTGAAGTTTGAATCTTATGGGACTTGCCATGGTGTTCAAACGTGACACCCACCCCTGCAACTCAGTGCCTGCAACCTGAAGGAAATACTCATTTTCAAATTTGAAATAGTTTTTTTCTAGACACCCCCAAGACCAATGATTTTGATATGTTGGTTGATATACACAGGTTACAACGTCAGCTTAAGCTTAGGGAACATTTTAGGGAACAAGCTTGTGTACCAACAACTTTTAAAAAAGCTTCTACTTTTGAACCACATAATACTCATACATCTATCAGAAGTTACACACTATTACTTAGCCATGACATTAAAGAAACCCCCCAAACATATATTTATCCTAATCTCAACTCTGATGAATCTAAGGCTTTGGTTGACCTCTGTAATGACACATCTATTATTATCCGCCCTGCAGACAAAGGGGGATCCATAGTGATCCAGGACTATGCTGAATACAGACAGGAAGCACTCAGACAGCTGTCTGATGTCAATACATACATAAAATTAAGAGGGAATCCCACTATACCATTCAAAAATGCCATTGATGGCTATTTAAACCGTGGCTTTGAATCTGGTATATTGAGTGAACAGGAGCTATCATTCTTAATCACTGAATATCCTAAGGTACCAGTTCTATACCTTTTACCAAAGGTTCATAAAACCCTAGTAAATCCACCTGGCAGACCGATTGTGTCTGCCAGAGGATCAGTGCTATCGAACTTAGCCATCTATATTGACTCTCACCTCCAACATGTTGTTAAGAACACACAGGCCTATTTACAGGATTCGCCTAGCATAATCAGAATACTCAAGGGATACATGGACCTACAGAGTGATGATGTCCTAGTCACCATGGACGTTGATAGCCTATATACTGCGATCCCCCACATTGAAGGGGTGGAGGCTGTCAGGTCCATGGTGACTGGGAACATATCATATGATGGTCCGCCTATTGAATTTTTGTGTGAACTCTTAACCCTCTGTCTAGAAAAAAACTATTTCAAATTTGAAAATGAGTATTTCCTTCAGGTTGCAGGCACTGCCATGGGTTTGAACGTGGCACCCACCTATGCAAATCTTTATATGGCTTGGTATGAACAAGAAATGATGAAACCATTTGACCATCCCAATGTGCGATATTATACACGCTACATCGACGATGTTTTTTTTATCTGGAGAGGTAGCGTAAATGAGTTGCAGGGGTGGGTGTCACGTTTGGACACCATGGCAAGTCCCATAAGATTCAAACTTGAATATGATTTAAGCACAGTGCACTTTCTAGATTTGAATATTTTTAAGATTGGAGCCTGCGATCAAATACAGTTTGGCACGTATCATTTTATACAAAGCCAACCAATTGCAATTCTTTGCTTGATGCGAGAAATTTTCATCCCAGGCACCAAAAGAAGGGGATCCTCACTTCCCAGCTCACTCGGGTCATTAGGAACAACAGTGAAATATCCATGATGCGAACACAACTAATAGAGATGGGAGATAAACTCTTGATGAGAGGCTATGCCAGGGAGGAAATAGAGATGATACAGGAGAAACTATTGAACTCCAATACTGGCATGAATAAGGATTCAGTGGCTATGGTCAACCCTGTACAACTACCTAACATGGTCACCACATATACACTGGGATGTAAAGATTTGACAAAGGCTGTGCAGCGACATTGGCCGGTGGTGGGGACTGATCCCATGCTCCCATTTCAGAAGACTTCTGCCCCCAGGATAGTGTACCGCAGGGCGAACAATCTAAGAGACCTGTTGGTTAAGTCTGATCCTGTAAAACACTACAGCAAGGGGACATGGCTAAAATCAGCCAAGATGGGCTGTCTCCCATGTGGAAGCTGCATTACCTGCAATGGTATGCTTAGGGGCAATACATTTCAACACCCACACAACAACCACAGATACAAGATACGCCATCGGTTTTCCTGCACAAGTACCTTTGTGATATACATGTTGATTTGTCCATGTTCCAGGGTGTATATTGGTAAAACTGTGACCACTTATCGAGAGCGTATGGCCAACCACCGCTGTGCTATACGAGAGGCACTCACCAAAGGTGAATCGGACCAGCCAGTAGCACGCCATTTCGCCAATTTTAAGCACGCTGTGTCCAGCATGAGGTCAATGTTGATCGACCATGTACCCCCCTTACCTAGGGGTGGTAATCGTGCGAAGAAATTACTACAACTTGAGAGCAGGTGGATCCACCGGATGGACACCTTAGCCCCAAGGGGCCTCAATACCTCCCTGGATTTTAGCCCCTTCTACTGAAGATTATGAGCATCATCATCTGGATCTCACTGTGTGTTCAAAAGTTTCTAACATACTCGATTGGGTCATGAAGCGGCCCTATGCCTTGTGGTACTACTGAGGGTCTGATGTATGACATCATAGGCCATCTAATTTGATTGATGTTGAATGTATATATGTACTATTTGCCAATTGTTTTTTGGTCTTAAGCACTGATCACTAGTGTGCATAGCAGGATTATATATAAAATTAATTTTTAATGTGTTTGCTGTTTATCGCATGCTGTATGCCGCTGTGGAAATGGGGTTACACAATGATGACACTAGTTTCCCCCATCGGATAACACGTGTGTTCTTTTACACTATGCATAATATAATTTGCGTTTGATAGTGTTTTTCATTTCCCCTTACCTTTTGGAGCGACTGCAATATGCGATCTACATAGGTATTACTATATACCGGTTGTACACCTTAGTATTCTACATAACTGTATATGTCATTGCTTACGTATACTGTTACCACGACAACGCCGGTACTCACGCCATGATACTGCGCATGTTGGCGCTGACTGATGATGTCACTAACAGGTGTTTGATGGCGGAACACTCAAACTACGGTTATTGTTAGATAAGTATATAAGGTGTAATTTGATGTGTGTTTGTCATTGTTTTTAGGTCTTCTTGTTGTATTTTGTTGACATTTGACAAAGGCGCAGGAATGCGCCGAAACATTATGTCTTTACTTTTAAAATGATGAAATAATTATTTTTTTATTCAAAGACCATTGAGTGCCTGTGCCCTGGGATTGATTTATATATATATATATATATATATATATATATATAAAAATGTATATATATATATATATATATATTTATATTTATGAATAACTAGAACATATTCTGCTATGTGCAGAACATTGGAATGTGAAATATTCATATTTTCATGTCGGGTTAGCGCATATGAGAATATGAGTTCGGGTTATTGTGCGAGTCGCGTGTTTTTTTGCACTTTTTTTCTCCATTGACTTCTATGGGGAATAGGTTATGGTTTGAGCAACAGTATATTTGCACTAGATGTAAGCTGCACTTGCCAGGTTAGTGCGAACATGATAACTTTTTACTTTCAAATCATAATACCAGCACAACCGGACTGCTTTGCTTTGCATAGCTTCAAAGGGAAACTATTTTGGCTGGACCCCATGCAATGCCGAAGTTAATCAGGCATAGGCTAAAACATGATGCAGACTATTGTTAAAGTCATAAGCAGTATCTTATTATAGCATATAATAGTCTGCAAGAGTTTATAGTTAACCAATGGTGTTAGATTATCTAAAGAGACTATCCTACCTAAAAGTCTGTTGTTAGAGGAAAAGTCTGTTGTTAGATATGATGACCATATGTTATGGTTAGATGAGACATATTGATAGTGCCTTCCAAAGACTTATTCTGTGTACACTTAATGGATAGTCTATGTTCTTTTAGAATACATTGGTTCTCATTTCCTTATTTTTAAATACTCTACACACTATGTTGTTCTACCTCCTCCTAGTTTTGAATGTGGCAGGACCCAAGAATGGGCCATATTTATCAGTTGGAATTGGAGGATCTTAATTTAAAAAGAGATTCCAATTTTCTAGGTTACAGTAGATAATTGCATCTAGTTTTATATGTCTCTGACATTGTTCTTTAATTTAAATTATGTATTATTCACGGGATACTGTTAAATATGTGTCTTGACTTTACACGCCTGTTTTGTAATTTAACCTCAATAAAAGAAAATGATTTAAAAATGTTTTTTATATATATTGCTATTGAGCTATATATTTCTATTGAGCATTAACATCACTTATGAACAATCAATTACTCTTCTCTTCTTGCCATATACTCATATTACCAGTTCCAGAGTCCAATATTATATGTTATTGCTCAAGCGTTAGTCTACCCTCACATACTCCACTTTTAGGGGTGTGTGCAGTTAAAATCATATTGAATGTCCCTTTAATTCCCCACTTAAAAGAGCAATGACTGCACTATTTACAATTATTGGAGGGAATTTTATCAAAGCCTCAACTATGCTGCATTCGTCCGCACCAATACGCTCGCCTAACATCGTGGCCACGGACCTGAATATGATCTCCATATTTCTAAAAAAAGCCGGCGAAAAGCCACGCACCAAGTACAGGGCGATGAACTTCGTACTGTTGTTATCTAACAGTCATCTATCTCGCTGCTATTCATACCCTGTCACTAAACTTCACCAATATACTAAAATGTTTAACCCCTATCCCCCACTCCCGGACCCCGCCGCCACCTAAATAAAGCTATTAACCCCTAACCAACCACTCCCGGACCCCGCTGCCACCTAAATAAAGTTATTAACCCCTATCCCGCCGCCCCCGGAACCCGCCACTAACTAAAGTTATTAACCCATATCCTGCCGCTCCCGGACCCCGCCGCCACTAAATAAAGTTATTAACCCCTATTCTGCCGCTCCCGGACCCAAACGCCACTAAATAAACGTATTAACCCCTAAACCTCTGGCCTTCCACATCACTACCATTAACTAAACCTATTAACACCTAAACCGCCAGCCCCCCACATCGCCATAAACTAAATGAAGCTATTAACCCCTAAACCTAACAACCCGCTAACTTTGCATTAAAATTACAACATACCTATTTTATAATAAATTAAAACTTACCTGTAGAATTAAAATAAACTATACTAAACTATTAATTAACCTACCCTAACTATTATACTAAAATTACATTAAACTAGGAATTAAATTAACTAAATTACATATTAAAAAACGCTAACCCTACTCAAATTATTTAAATCTACTATTAAAAATTACTAAATTACAAACAAATAAAAACCACTAAGTTACAAAAAAAACAAACACTAAATTACGAAAACAAATAAAACGAATTACACCTAATCTAATAGCCCTATCAAAATAAAAAAAGCCCCCCCAAAATAAAAAAAAACCCTAGCCTACAATACACTACCAATGGCCCTTAGAAGGGCCTTTTGCGGGGCATTGCCTCAAAGAAATCAGCTCTGTCACCTGTAAAAAAAATACAAACACCCCCCAACTTTCTAATTTATGTTAATGATCAAATTTGCTTTGTTCTCTTGGTATCCTTTGCTGAAGGAGAAGCAATGTAAACCTGGGAACTATCTGAACATCTGGTGAGCCAATGAAAAGAGCTATAAATGTTCAGTCACCAATCAGCAGCTAGCTTCCAGGAGTGCATTGCTGCTCCTGAGCCTACTTAGGTATGCTTTTCCAGAAAGGATACCAAGAGAAAGAAATAAATTAAATTGAGGCGGAGCTAGGCACTGACAGAGTAGGTCGCAAGTGAGAGTAGCTCTGTCTGTTTAAAGCACCTAAAAGGAATTATCCCATAAAAGTTAACCTTTGTAACTCTTAACTGAGTGAATTGAGTGCTTTAAACATCATCCTGCACAAACAAGCCTGAAATTAGACCTCCAACCAGCTGAAAAGGAGTTCCCCAGTTACTGGAGGGGGAGAGCAGTGTGGCGAGCCACGCTGAACGCAGAGACATTAACAATCAAACCTCGCTCTCCCATGACCTCCAACCACCATCCACAGATCGAACTCCGGAAGGGTCGGGGCTCCTCTCTGGAGTCCCATAGACGTCAGACTGACACCAAGGGAGTCTCATGCAAGCAGGTGGCTTACCCAAGGCCGTGTGGATCTGATTTGACATGAGTACCAGATATCCTGACGCCAGGGTTTTCTTCACCTCTGGAGGGTCAGGGCGCAGTTCGGGAGGCTTTAACAAAACTGAACCGCTTACTGTGACACTAGATAATTAAAGGCCTACCTGGGTGACCACTAACCCTCAAGACTCCCTTCACACACCTCAACACTAGGGTCCTCTGCACCTCCGGAGGGTCTCTGCTCTGGATGCTTTAATAGTGATCAAACCACAAACTGCGCCATTAGGGAAATTGAGGCCTACCAGAGAAATCACTAACCCACGAGATTCCCGTTTCACACATATCTCTAGTTAAGGAGGTCTACCTTAATCTAAAACTCACCAAAGGAGAACAACAAGAGACTCTTGCGCTACTGACCAGTGACGAGCAGCCAAGTGTACAGTTGGTGTGATTTTGGGCTTAGGTCCAGCACAAAAACTCTGCTACAGTCAGGCACAGAAGCTCACAGTTAGAAGACCGTAAACAGGAACAAAGATAGTGCATCACTACTGCATAAGCAGTACATCTTAGAGACGCAGGTCCTCATTTAATTACCTTTACTACTACAGTCACAGTGGGACTAACCTAGTCTAAAGCCACAGCGGGAAACCCCACTAATAAACTGAGGCCTAAGATATAGGCTGGACTTTACACCACCAATAAAGTCAACTGCCAAGTCTAACACAGGGTCTCCCTCTCACTACCTCCAAAACTAGGCCTACCCCTCCCAATCTACTCGCCCCTAGTGGGTACAATCCACATACCTTTTCCTTCTGCCGCCCTACATGGGTATGTCCCTAGGGGTAGGACCTGGTAGTTTTTACTCTACTGTCTAGCTCTCATTAAAAAATGTGAGTAACCTCAAGATCTGTCTCAACCCCATAAGCCCCAGCTCCATGTAGCTCTAGCAAGATAACACAACTATAATATCATATTCGCAGTGGATTGCAAGTCACGTTGTCTCATCTAACTCTCATAAAAAATAAAGATGTCTCAATCCTTCAGAAAGAAACAGAAGAATTCCTCCATGCCAAAACTCACAGTAGCAGACCACTTCCATCAACCAGCACTGAACATGCATACTTCCTCGGAAGATGAAAGCCAAGACAACATGGTTTCATTGGATTTACAGACATACCTAATATTCAAAAGCCCCTCTTCACTGTCCTCTTAAACTAATCTTTCATCTAACAATATAGTAGACTCTTTGAAATTTCTTCTGGCAGCACACCATGACTCTTTGTCTAAGAAGTTTGATAAAGGACATGCGTACCTTAAAAGGGATATAGCCATAATCAGTGAATGGACAGACACCTTGCAATGCAAACATGAAGACCTCATACTGGACCAAGCAAATCTCTTGAGCCATACTCAAAACCTGGCAAATCAGATCTCTGACCTTGAGATGACACTGTCGGATCTAGAAGATAGATCCCGACGCAACAATGTCAGGATCAGGGGAATACCAGAGGCATCTATAGTAACAAGATAGTAGCTAAAGTAGTACTAATGTTGAGTACCTATAGGTGCCAAATATTTTTGTAATCAACAAGCACCTGTTAGGGGGGCAATATAGCACTTAAAAAGACTCATAGATAAATGAGTTACAAAGTCTGTAACAAAAAAAGAGTGCTTTACCCCTGCAATTATTTAGGAAAAATTCTCACTGAATAATACAGGTACGATTTTTAACCATTCATACTTTCTCTTTATTAGGATTTGAGCAGCTCTCATCCTATTGCCTGTTCAAATCAGCCAATAGGATGATTGGAACAGCCAATAGGATGAGGTCTGCTCAAATCCTATTGGCTGATTGGAACAGCCAATAGGATTTTAGCAGCTCTAATCCTATTGGCTGATTGGAACCTTTCAGCCAATAGGAATGCAAGGGACGGATTGAGACACCGGCGGATCATATGTTACGTCACAGATTTCAACTTTTGCCGGTCTGTAGGCTTTGATAACTAGGTCGAATCAAGCTCGCCACAATTACACAGCGGATCGTATGTTACGTCACAGATTTCAACTTTTGCCAGTCTGTAGGCTTTGATAACTAGGTTGAATCAAGCTTGCCACAATTACGCGGCGGAATTCCAAAGTATTTGCGGTTGACGGCTTGATAAATATCCCCCATAGAGTTTGCTAATATTGTTTTGTCCATGTTAAGATGTTTTGGTTAAAATATTTAACCATCCACTGATAACACCAGATTTTGCATTATTTTTTTGTGTGAGGTCGCACAAAGATAAAACACTCTGCTCTAGCGATTGCACTCCACTTGTAATCAAGCGCTTCATGGGAACAACATTTACAGCTTAATGTCTCTTTAAGTAGTTGAAAATAATCTTGCAAAAACAGACTTCACAACCTATAAAGATGAGATGTTAGAGGAACTTTCAACCTTAACAATCAACTCATAAATATGTCAGTGCTAATAAAATACCAGTCAAGGTCATGATGGAATAAAATTTCCCTCGATGGACATTTGCTCTTAAAAAAAAAATCTTATATTGTGGTCACAAGATGAGATTAAAGGGCACCAAGCAGCTTTGCAATAATATTGTTCTATACATAAATTTAGGAAAACCTTGATTTTCAAATCCATGTTTAAGAAAAGTTCCTTTCATATTTCATACATATGTGATAGTTATTCTGTACACTAGAAATGCGCAAAACAATTGATAAGACCACTTCAGCATACTGAATGTGTGGAATATAAATTATTTTACTGGAATGCAAACTTTCAGCTGAATACAGTATGTCTTCCTAAGCACATTTCTTATGTGTACTGGTTAACACTCTTTTTTTGTAGTTTTCTTTGCTAACCAAGAATCCCTAAAGTGCACATCTCAAGTTCATAATAATCAGTAATTGACTCACTTCAACTGAAGGGATTTTTTTATTTTTTTTTGCAGCGATTCTCATTTCTTTTACCTTAGTAGTAGAATGCTTTATTATGCTACAGCATAGTGGTTCTCATGCTAAAGCAAAATGATTTATTATTGGTTAGATTTCACATTCTATTATAACACCTTTTAAATATATATATATCATCTCCCCCTTTCATTTTGGACTGACAAATTCAGTTTTTGTTTTTTGTTTTTAAATAATAACAAAATTCTGCATTAAACCACTCTTCAAATAAGATCATGTGAGTAACAAGTCTACTGTAAGATATGTACGCTGTATAATGATCTATTATATAGGTAATTATCTAAAAAACAGCAAGAAGACAGCAAACCTACAAATCAACAATTAAAGCACGTTCTAATTATACATATACTGTAACATATTATTGTTTTTTACTTTTCTTTGAAACATATGTTTCTATACTTTTCATTACAGCATCTTCATTTCCTTTCTTTTTTCCCCCTAAGAAAACAATGATTTGCTCTGAGATGCAATGAAATAACAACAAATTGTCATAAAGAGACACAATGGTTAGGGACAACCTATTTAAAAATGTTTATAAAAGAAAACATCAGTCATTGGATGACAGGTGTCAAGCTAATTAGGATCAGGCCACACACAGGACTGTACCCCAGGCAGAGAGTCACTGCTTGATTCTAGGCTTCTTGCAATGTAACACACAGGGACGCAACTGTTTTTTCCCATTACACTGTATCTTGGTTCTATAATTACCTCACTAGAGATTCCACAAGGAAAACAGATTTATTGCAGTTGCCTGAAGCTGCGTCCCTGTGATTATTCTTATATAATCCCTAGAATCATATCTCTGATCCCTCCATAGTGAGGAGCGCAAGGTAACAAATTAGAACCCAAGGAACAGACTTTGTCATGATACATAATCCATACTACTTTCTATTAGCAGAGACGCTGCAGATAAGTGGAATTGCACTTCCTCTGTATTGGACCTCAGATTTAGAGACATGGAACTTTACCATATATTTGCTAAGACTGAATAAGCCGATTTATAATAAGCCTATTTGTGCTCTTATTGACTTCAGAAAACCTTTTAAAAAAAATAAAATGTGCTTTTAAAAACCATTATCTATGGGAACTATATATATATATATATAAATACTGATGTGCTACTTCATATCTGAGCATTACTATTATAACTTATTGGTAGTATATGAAATTTGTATGTTTTTTTCATAAGTCTGATCTTGTTTTATTTCAGGTTTTGATATTCAGCACCAAGTTTGTGTACGTTATGTTTGCCAGTAAACTCTCCACTATAAGTATATGACTTTGTCTTATGAAGATTAACTAAGGAACAATTCCTCCTTCTGCAATTGTGCTCCTATCTCCTCCATCATTTACTTTATGAAACTTAAATTTAAAAAAAAAATTAAGTATTTTTTGCAAGTGCAGAAAGACAACAAAAGTAGCATTTTCTTTGCAACAGTTTAATATTTCTTAAATGTTTTACAAAGCGCATTTTGGTTTAAAAAAAAATGCATTTTCAGTAATAGAATTTAGTGGCTTGTATCCAAAACAGCAGATATTTCAAGAAGGCCTATTCCTTTTTTTTTTATATGAGGCCAATCTCCACTCAAGAACTAATTCCTGTTGAGCTGCGTGTGATCCAATTCACATTTAAAGTGACATAAAACAAACGTTTTTATGTTTCATGGTTCAGATAGAGCTTACGATTTTAAACTAACATACTTAATTTTCTTGGTATCCTTTGTTGAAGAGTGGGCTCAGGAGCTGCAATGCACTGCTGGGAGATAGTTGAAGACACCGGGTGAGTTAATGACAAGAAGAAAATGTAGCCTCCAATCAACAGCTAGCTCTCTGTAGTACATTGCTGCTCCTGAGCCTTGTATGCTTTTCAACAAATGATGCCAAAATATCAAAGCAAATTAGATGCTTTTCAACAAATAATGCCAAGAGAACAAAGCAAATCAGATAATATAAATACATTGGAAAGTTGTTTAAAATTAGGGGCTCTATCTTAATCATGACAATAAAAAAAATTGGGATTTTATGTGAATTACTTATGAGCACATTAGGCCATTTGTTTACTTGTTCCTGTAGGGTGGATATTAGACAGCCATATGCTGTTTTCACAGAAGCTACAGGTTCACATATGCAAAAACATGCCTGTGCCGTTGCTGCTGCCTTTATCTGAGAGAAAAAATATGTAGCTAGGAGACCCAAGAAATTGTAATGTTTATTGTGAAGATCACCAACTCACGTGCATTTCTGTGCATGACTCAGCTCTTTCAAACGCCAGCATAGCAGGTTACAATATGCTCATTAGTGTCAGCACAGCCATCCCTGCATATGTTTAAATTGCACACTCTATCTGAGCGTTTAAAGTTTAACCCCTTGCTCCATTTGGACTTAGCCCATCGTACCACATAATGTATATTTGCATCCGACCGTCAGGCAGCCCATGCAGTTTCAGTTGTCAACTGAGACTTGGGGGCTGATTTATCAAGTGTCTGGCAGACATGATCCACTGTAGCGAATTATGTCTGCCAGACATCGATAAATGCAGACAGCATACACTGTCAGCATTTATCATTGCACAAGCATTTCAGGTGAACTGCTTGTGCAATGCCGCCCCCTGCAGATTCGCAGCCAATCGGCCACTTGCAGGGGGTGTCAATAAACCCCATCATATTCGATCGGGCGGATTGCTGTCCGCCGCCTTAGGGGAGGCGTACAAGTTAAGGAGCAATGGTCTTAAGACTGCTGCTTCTTAACTCCTGTTTCTGGCGAGCCTGAAGGCTAACGCAGGAACAGGGGTATACGGCCCCATTCGGGCCGTGATAAATTGGCCCCTTGATGTTCTTAGGCTACAGGAATCTGTCTTCATATGTAACGGAGCACAATCGGTGCTCCGTTACCATATGAAGGCAGATTGCCAGATCGTTAAAGACAATGACACTGTCTGTATCATTGTCTGTAACGATTTCCGTTGGTGCTGGTGGGTGGTGTAAGATAAGCGAGTGGGTGGCTCAACTACGAAGGGGGGGAGGGGAGGCGGGACAGGGAACATGAGCTACAGAAAAAAGATTTTGAAGGGAGAGGGAGGGATGGGACACTACACTATAGAAAAAGAGGGAATCAGAGGGGGCCTATATAAAAATCCCGGGGAGGGGGGTGACCCCTACACTATGGGAAAAAAGGAAATAAAAAATGTATGAAAGCTAGGTACTGGCAGAGAGTTTTCAGTAACTAAGATGGCTGCCTTTAGTGGTAGGGGGGGAGGGTTAGAGAGCGGTTTGGGAGAGATCATGGAGGTGGGAGGTTAATCCCTACCTTACAATATTATTACCCTTACCAGCTAACTAATTAACCACTGCCAGGACTTTTAAGAAGTGTGGTGTGCAGCTGCAATTACCAAATTACCTCTAATTATCAAAAAGCAATGGCAAAGCCTTGCATGTCTGCTGTTTCTGAACAAAGGGGATCCCAGAGAAGTTTCTACAACCATTTGTGTGGCGACTTCACAAGCGTTATGTAAATAATTTCAGTGACAAACCCAAGGTTTGTGAAAAAGTGAATGACTTTTTAAATGATCGCATATGGCGGCGAAATGTACCAAAATGGGCCTAGATCAATACCTTGGGTTCTCTAATTAAAAGAAATAGATAGTTTTAATAGGTAAATAAAAATAAAAAAACAAGGCTCTGTTTCTGTTTAAATGGAGTGATAGCAAAAATGCTAAAAATTCTTTGGTACTTTGAGCAAGTTTTTTTCTAAAATTGCCGGTACTGAAGGGGTTAATTTTGATTTATTTTTTTACACCTCTTTAATAAGAATAGATAATGTCTGCTGTGTATTTTAAATGCATTTTTAATATGTCTTCTTGTAAAAGGGAAAATAGTGTCACTCTATCAAGTATGCTCAGAAAAAATACATTTTAAAATACATTAAAGTGTTGGCTTTATTTAATAAACTTTATAAGTGAATGTAGCTGTTTATTAAACAACTGTTTGCTTTTATGCAGTTGTGTCATTGTCAACTAACAAAGCTCTCGGGATTGTCTTTAGCTTGTGCTTCTGTGTCTAATGCGTTCAAAAATACATTTCCTGTCAATGTCAGTAGCAGCTTTTGAAGGCTCCTTATCATTTAATCTACTGTAATTGACAACAACCACTCTGTTAGATACTAGGAAATAGGAAATACACAGAAAACTTGAGTTTTACATATTTTCCTCCCATGAAGGGGTCATCAAATTATTATTATTTTTTTTAAATAAATTCCAACATTATTTTTTGTTCTCTTTTTCTTTTATCTTCTCTATAAACATATATGAAACCCTACAGAAAAATAATTTGTCACAAATCTGCAGACACACACAGCTTAAAGGGACAGTAAAGCCAAAATTTAACTTTTAAGGTTTAGATAGAGCATGCAATTTTAAACAACTTTGCAATTTACTTATATGATCACATTTCCTTTGTTCTCTTAGCTTCCTTTCCTAAAGAGTAAAGCTAGGCAGGCACATAGTAGCTCAGCAGCATGCACGTGTCTTTAGCAGTATATGGCAGCAGTGTTTACAACAATGTGTAACACTTATACAAACATTGTTGCAAAACGCTGCTTTCATAGACTGTGCATGTGGCATCTGAGCATGGCTCTGTAAAGCAGTTATACTTCCACATGCCTTAGGACTAAAATGTCTCTATCATTGACTTTTATTGCAAGAGCAGTATTAATTTTATATAAATAATACATTGATCATTCTGTATGTATTCTCTTGCAAAATCCCTCTACTACTTTCACATCACTTTAATTATGTTTAATTAAGTTATTTTAAAAATTCATTCACTTACTGTAGAGCTACATAAAATGTAGGTTACATTATATATCATTAAATTAGTTGTAAACTATATAATTTTCTCTTTTCTTCACACAGGTAGTCACGATATTGGCTTTTGCTGGTTAAAAAAACTATGGGGCCGATTTATCATGTTCGGGTGGACATGATCCAATGTAGCATACTTTGTGAAAATGTGAAATGCTTGTGCAATACAGCCCCCTGTACATTCGTGGGGGGGGGCGTCAATCAACCCGATTGTATCCGATCTGGCTTATTGCTGTCCACCAACTCAGAGGTGGCGGACAAGTTAAGGAGCAGTGGTCTTAGGACCGCTGCTTCTTAACTTACATTTCCGGTGAGCCTGAAGGCTTGCTTAGTTATTCAGCCCCTATATATCCAAAATGGCTAGTATTGTAATATCTTTTTTTAATTTACTGCTATTTAGTCTAATGTCTATGACATTATTACAGTTTCACTATAAAGGGACATACTAAAGAAATATAACCTGCTCTGTTTTAATAAACTATTTATATTGTTGAGAACTATACCTTTAACACCTGCTTATGAGTTACATATAAGAAAAGTTCAAGGCCCAGAACACTACCATGTAATCTCCAGAAAAAGCATACATTTTTATCCACCAATCAACAGCCACAGAGGATCCAGCTATAGCCATGGATTATGGGATATTCCTGTATGCTTTTTGAGATACAACATAAAGACATGCTGGGTGCATGGTTTTATCTATGTATTCAAATCTTAAAGGGGCACTAAGCATCAAAGCTATCATTGATGTATTTGAATGATTCTAGTTTTATTAGATGAGGTGCAACCCAGTTTATAAGCTCTAACCAGGATGTCCTAGCACTGCTCTACCATAAGCAAATTTACTCTTCCCTCTTTAGCAGATACGTATTCCATAGCCTCTAACCCGGAGTAGCATGATGATATTCTGTTTAATGTATGAGATGGCTGTACAGTATCTGATTGGCTGTATTCCATCTATTCTAACTACAGGGGACACGTGAATTCATCTGAAAGGGTACAAAAAGTTATTTTTAATCAAGATTTAAAAACATACAAAAAAAAAAAGATGGCAAGATATGTCAATTGTAATATCGGATCTTTCAATTACATGAATAACTTTTTTTGGGTGTATCTTTCTATACATAGCACTCGGGACTATTTCAAAATAATAGATCTAAAGAAAAAGAATAGCTTTGTGTTTAGTATGTCCCTTTTATATACAAATTCAATATTACAAAATGGAGAAATGGCTTTAAACTATAATGGAATAAATATTTTGTTTTAGAGTCATGAATAGCAGGGACAATGAGTTCTTCACCAGAAACTGTCATTTGTTTCTTAGTAAAAAAGGATTTTAATTCAACAATGTGACCTTAAAACCCATATAACTTTATTTTTGGTCTGTGTTAAATGATATCACATTGGAAGTGTTTAAAACTTGACAAGACCAATAAAGTAAAATGTTACTCCATATAGTTAAGGAGTAACCCAAGCCAGTGACCTATGAAATGGAAGGCAATAGTTCAGGAGTTTCGTTTTTAGCAGCTCCACCATGTATGCATCATTTTATATCTGACTGATTTGGGTGACAAAAAATAGAACTGTAAAACACAGCACTTAACAGAAATTGGCTGAGGTCAATGGTAATGCCAGTGGTTTTCTGGACTAGGCTGACAACTGGAGCTGTCCAGATTTTCCATATGTTATTCACAGTTTAGAATATCTTAGTACTTCACTTAAAAGTACACAATACTCAAGATTGTTCTGTGCACCATTTATTTCAAAATATATTATGGTGCCCTTTTTTAAAAAAAAAAAAAATGGATATTCCTGTAAGAAACTGTCTCTGTCAGCCAATAAACAGTAAAGCCCAGGATTTAAATATGCACTTTACATTTTATTTCAACAGCTTTTAGATAACCTTTTTCATGCAAACATATTTGACATGTATTGTTTAACTTCTGCTCTTTTATAAACATGATTACAAAAAACTTCAGTTCCATTCCTTCAAATATTTGAACTAAAATCTGGACTAGCATATCACAAAGACTTGAAATGACATGGCATGAACAGTTATGAGAATTGAAATAAGGTGCAGTCTGCCGAGGCTTAGATAAAAGGTAATCACAGAGGTAAAAAGTAAATCAATATAACAGTTTTAGTTTGGGGAATGGGTAATAAAGGATTATCTATATTTTTAAAAAATAAACATTCTGGAGTAGACTGTCCCTTAAAATGTAATGCTCTATCCAATCCATGCAAGTTCAATTTTGCCTTTACTGTATCTTTAAAGGGATATGAAACCTAATTTTTTTTTCTTTCATCATTCAGATAGTGCAGGCGATTATAAACAACTTTCTAATTTACTTCTATTATTAAAAAAAAATTGTTCTGTTGGCATCTTTTGTTGAAAAGCAGGGATGTATGCTTAGGAGCCGGCCCATTTCTGGACCACTATATGGTAGCAGTTTTGCAAGAGTGTTATCCATTTGCAAGAGCACTATAGGGCAGCACTATTTCCTGCCATGTAATGTTCTAGATGCCTACCTAGGTATCTCTTTAACACAGACTATAATGGGAACAAAGCAAATCTATACTATAATCGTGTTTGTAACGCGTCCGTCGCTGTCGCCCAGTTGCGCATGCATCCTCAAAGGAATGTTAGCTGCGAGAGGCAGCCAAAAGAATGTTGGCTGCGCGTGCAGCCAAAAGAATCCACCTGGATGCAGCTTACGCTGCATCCCGGTGGATTCCAAAAATCCAGGTGGATTCTTTCACCACCTTGCCATTTTCGGAATCCACCTGGATGCAGTGTAGGCAAACAAAGCCTTACAAAAAAAACACGCAACCGCCAGCACAAAACAACAAAAAAACACGTAACCGCCCGCAAGATATAAAAAGAAAATAACCGCCGGCAGGAAGTATAACAAAAAAAACATCCACCCACACAAAGTATTAACAAGCATCGAAACTGCCAACATCGCAAAATAATAAAGTAATAAACCCCTAATCCGCAAATAACATAATTAAAATATTAACCCCTAAACCGCCAACCCACCCACATCACAATAAATCTAATTAACCTATTAACCCCTAAACCGCACAGCTCCACATCGCAATAAACCTAATTAACCTATTAACCCCTAAACCGCCAAATCCCCACATCTCAATAAACCCAATTAACCTATTAACTCCTAAACCGTCAAACCCTCAAAACACAAATAACTAATTTAATTACTAAGCCCCCTAACCTAACACCCTCTAAATTAACCCCAATACTAAGTTACACTTAAAGGATTCCAAAACTTTTTGTTTTTTATTATAACCGGACTACAAATTTCAAATAACAATCAATATTATATCATTAATCACCTACTTTTACACTCCAACGAAACGGCTGTATATTTTAAAATATAATTTTTATTTTCGCTGATTACCTCACTCCGTCCAACCCTCAAATATGGACTGTGCAAGAGGAAAAGCAATCTTCAATCAGATGGCGATTTTAAGCATTTTATTATGTAACGATTTTGTCTCACTGCGCATGCATACTCCGATCGTGAAGCTCACTCAAGCGCATATCCAGCCTCTGATGCCGAGATTAGCCACATAATGTCAATGGAATCTCGCAAGTAACGTAAAGGATGATGCTTCAGAAGCTAGCGCATGCGCATCGCGGCAATCTTCCGCCATTTTCAGAACCTGGGTTATCAGTGTGGATTGGACTAGGGAAATGCATACCCATTGGTGAGTTTGGAAATCGGACAATTTTAAGAAGATGATTACTACTAAATGGTACAAATTTTAAACAAAATGTAAATGACAAACTGCTATAAAATGTATTCATTTTGCTATTACTGATAACTTTTTTGGGGGGTTTAGTGTCCCTTTAAATAAAACCTAACATTAAATTACAAAAAAAAATAATCTAAAATTACAAAAAAATAAAACTCTAAAATTACAGAAAAAAATAAACAAAATTATCAAAAATAAAAAAATAAACCTAATCCCTATGAAAATAAAAAAGCCCCCCCCCCAAAACACCCCCAATATAAACTAAACTACCAATAGCCCTTAAACGGGCCTTTTGTAGGGCATTGCCCTAAGTTAAACAGCTCTTTTACATTTACAAAAATACTAAGTCCCCCCTAACAGTAAAAAAACCTCACCCACCAAACCCCCCAAAATAAAAAAAAAACCCACTAAAACAACCTAAACTACCCATTGCCCCTAAAGGGGCATTTGTATGGGCATTGCCCTTAAAAGGGCATTCAGCTCTTTTACTGCCCTTAAAAGGTCAATCGGCTCTTTTACAGCCCATTAAATCCCTAATCTTAAAAATAAAAAAAATCCTAACACTAAGCCCCAAATAGGTACTCACTATTCCTAAAGTCGGGCGAAGGAGGTTTTCTTCTAGACGGCTCCATAATCTACTATCTTCATCCGGAGCGAAGGCGGTGCAGAGCTGGCTTCTCCGATGCACAGATCCTCAGTGCCAGTCCTCAAAGGCGGTTCTCAGCGGCAGTCCTCAGTTGCGGTCTTCAGCGGCGGCGATCCTCAGCAGCATGGAGGCTTCTCTTCATGCGATCGTCTGTTGCACACTGAAGATTGAATGCAAGGTACCCCATATTTATTGTGGTACCTTGCATTCCTATTGGCTGAAATTTTTAAATCAGCCAATAGGATGAGAGCTACTGAAATCTTATTGGCTGATTTGAACAGCCAATAGGATTTCAATAGCTCTAATCCTATTGGCTGATTTAACAATTTCAGCCAATAGGAAGGCAAGTGACCCCAAATTGAATGCAGTACCTTGCATTCAATTTTCAGTGTACGCCAGAGATCGGATTAAGAGGAGCCTCCACGCAGCTGAGGATCACCACCACTAAAGACCGCCACTGAGGACCGCCACTGAGAACGGCAGCTAAGGATTGCCGCTCCGGATCCGCGCATCAGTGAAGACCACTCCGCACCTCCGCTCTGCGCCGCCTTCGCTCCAGATGAAGATAGAAGATGATGGAGCCGCCTGGAAGAAGACCTTCACTGCCGGACTTCAGGAACAGTGAGTACCTATTTGGGGCTTAGGCTTAGGATTTTTTTTTATTTTTAGGGGTTTTTTATTTTTAAGATTAGAAATTTAATGGGATGTAAAAGAGCTGATTGCCCTTTTAAGAGCAATGCCCATACAAATACCCCTTTAGGTGTCATGGATAACTTAGGAATTTAGAAACATTTTTTAAATTGATATGCTCTGTCTGAATTGTCAAAGAAAATTTTTGGCTTTCATATCCGTTTTAAAGTCTTATAACGTAAGAAATAAAACTACCAGTGCCACATTCAGTTTCTTTTAATAATAGAAGCAGGGACCCATTCATGTTCAGTCCTATAGCAAAAGCCACACAATGCATGATGAAAAGCTGCTTTGATATACTGTATGGATTTAAATGTAACAATATTAAACTAGTTTGTTATAGATTTGATTATTTTTTAAATATTAATGATCTTTGGATCTTTTTAAATTTCAGTTATTATTATTTAGTGGAGACCTACTAATAGAAGTAAGGAAATGCACTGCTACTATTCAGAAGATAAGTCATGAGTGTGACTGTTCTGTCTATAGAGACAGGGGCAGACTGACAGCTTGCTAATCCCAAGGGCATAACTACAGTAGGCCCAGCCTCCCTTTGACCCTGCCCCAAGTCATTCTCTGTCCAACTATGTTGCATCCTCACATAAGCCCCCACCCAGATTTTAGACTTAAGTTATATATTTCAGAACAAATCCCTGACCTTTCATCTGCTTCATAAGTCCCATATCCAGACTCATCATCCTCCAGTCCTGCCAGTCAGACACCTACATCAAACATGTAGCCCTTTTGTCTTCTAAATACTCCACTAAGATCTTAGCTTAGACCTCTAACCCCACTGTAAACCATATACACATACCAGGCTAGATTTCTAACCATGCATCTACCCTATCAGCCACAGACACATCAGACCTGACTTGAAGCACTGCAGCTCATCTATCAGCCACATATGCATCAGATTTGACTTTTAGCCCTGCAGCTCCACTGTCAGTCATTTTAACATCAAATCAGACTCCTGACCTTGCTGCTTTCTGTCATTCAGTCCAGCCAATCAATATGTCTAAAAGGACCTTTATTTGTCCATAGGGGTCATAAACAAAAAGCCACTACCTGACATGAGTAATGGTCCTTTTAGACATATTCTTTGGCTGGACTGCTTTTTGCTTTGATGTCATTGTGGGGTTGGCATCTTCTGTTCACACCTTGAAGAAGAGAGTGAGGTTTGGTGCTGTATTGCATTACTTTGTTTAATTAGATCTCTGTCATTCCCCTACCACATCAGACCCTACCCCCTGCAATACCTCAGTCAGACATATGCTCACATAAGGCCTCAGACAAGGCACCCAACAGCAGCAGACCATGATCTAAGACTAAATTCCTAGTTACGCATTCCACCTGGGAAATGTCAGAGGGGTTAACAATGCTGTGTGTGTAAAAAAAGGTGCTACTTATGTTCTGTGCCATGCATATAGAGGGATATTTTATATACAATATTTAAGTGCATCACACAGACAAATAAAACTGTCTGCTTTCATGAATCCTCTTTGACCTCTTAAAACTCTGGGAGCTACAGCTTAAACAGCCAACATAGAATCTTTCAGCTGCAGTGCTGAGTGAGCACCGTAAAAACTAAATTTAAAAGAAATGGATGATTCCTTATTAATAGTGTCTCAGAATTATGTCTGCCTTCCTTCATTTCTGCATTATATTTGTGCATTCTAATTCCAAGCAAGTAATTACATTTTGATTAGTATCTTTGTTCAAGAAAACATTTCTTTGTAAGAATCTATACAACTGTCAGGGAGTTTGTTTTATTCCCTATGATCTATATGAAATTGCCCAGCGATTCTGTGTATCTCAAATTCACTGGAGAATATCTGAACCTAAATCCAGTTTTCTTTACCATATTAATATCCCTTTTAATTGAAGTTAGCTGCCTACCCAATATACAACAAATTTTCAGTTTCTACTTTAGATGCATGCTCTGGTTCCATTGCTTTATTTTTTATATCTATAAACTTGAAGAACTGAACAGTAATGTTCTTCACAGTTGAGTTTGATGTGTCAAGAGATATTCTTACTTTTTTTCTTGTGTCATATTCACAAACAAACAAGCTTCTCTGAATTTACTATCTCTGAAATGTCACATCCCTTAGTGATTTACCTGTATGGCCTTTACAGTATTTTTTTATCCCAGTGCTCTCCTTGTAATGCAATGCTTTTACATATCTTGGTTTCACTTGTCTGCATTTTGAATCATTTCACTTGTATGATTTAATGGACTCTGTTGCAAGTATATATGACTTTTATGCCAGTAACAAGGATGGATATGTTTTAATTCTCAATTTATAATAAATAAATAAATAAATGACAATAAAAATAAACAAATAAAGAAATATATATATATATATATCACTACAGTTAGCATCTGTGAGTATATGCTTGTTTCTAACTGTATTTACCATTTTAGATGTATTCCTCATACAATGTCAAGAAGACATTAAACACTTTCTAAAATGTTTAATAATGATTAATAATAAATGCATATCTTTATTTATTTGACCTGTTTGTCATGAAATTTAACTATAAAAAAATATGTTTTTACACTGTCCCAGATTCAAAATCTTTTCTTGCAACATTCTAAACAGTGATTGATTGATCAGCGCAGGAAATCATGTAATTGACTCTAATTTAACACAACAAAGAAGATATGATAGACATGCTCAAGTAGTATTTTACGGAAGTCTAAATTTTGCTAACAAAATGGCCTCAAAAAAATACCTTGGCAAATTCAGGGCAGCCGTCTTTGAGATTGGAGAGTGCTATAGTAGATACTGGGGTTTATTCACCACTGTAGAATCGCTACTGGCTGTAGATGCTGATGTAGGCAATTATGCTACTTTTTCAATTATAATTACATTTTTTTTTATTTGCATGAAAATGTTTTTTGTTTTTTTTTTAAATGCAGCTAGGCATGTTTATTTGTGCACAGCTGATATGAATCTGTTAGTGGAGAATGACAAGAATCCACAAGTCTGACAAAATTAAATTAGTTAATTTAGGAGCATTTTTTTCTCAAAAAAAAAAAAAACAGATGTAAAAAAGAAAATGTTAACTATGATGTGGCTTTAGATTTTGAATAACAGGTAAACCGGCCTTTGCAAATTCATAATACTAATCCTTCACAATTCCATCCTATGACCTGTTTTTTTTGAGGGGGGGGTTTACAAATACTAAAACTTTAATTTTTACTAAAGTTATTCTCTACCAGGTTCCTGAACACTTTAGTCGAGAGGGTGTAAAACCTTAGCCTGCTTCCCCATGGTTCAAAGCCAAAAATTGTTGGTACTCACAATGTGGTGCTTTCCTCCATTTCAACCATACTAGCCACCCCTATGTCCAGCCTATCTGAAGGAGCCTATCTATAAGTCTGAAGTCAGAGGTTATACTATCAAAACACCATTACAAAGCTGTAGAGTGACTCTGTTTATGAAACATGTAATTACTGGGTTTGAGAGCACCAAGATTGGTTGTATGGACCCTATGGCTTTTTTGAGTTTGAGGATGTAGCATAGGGTTTATATATATTTCTTACTGTTAAGGGACTAATAGAATTGTCAGCTGCAACGTCTTACTAGTCTGGGACTAATAGAATTCTGAATATTTCCAATAAATAAACCTCTATCAGTGGATTTCAGACTTCTACTCATTTTGGGTCAGATTACAAGGGGAGCGCTAGTTAGCGCTTTCACTAGAGCGCTAATTTCACTAGAAGTAAACATTGTCTGCGTCGGGTTGCACTGGTATTACGAGTTCATAGTAAAAAGTTATCGCTCTTGCACTAACTCGACGCACACAAAAAGCCTAACTTAGAATATCACACATGCAATAACCTATTCCAACATAGAAGTCAATGGAGAAAACCCAATCACATATTCTCATGTGCACTAGCCCAACATGAAAATATGATTATTTCACATTCCAATGTATAATAATTTGTTCTATTTATTGATAAATACACATTTCTATATACATCTGATTTTTTTTGGTACAATATATATCTATACATATATATATATATATATATATATATATATATATATATATATATATATATATATATATATATATATATATATATATATATATATATATATATAATCGCAATTAAAATTATGGGGAGGTGAAAAGTGAGTTTAAAATCCTCCACTAAATACAAGATGTTGAGAAAATAACTCATCAGAAGACTTGCTTTTCCCACAGAAACTCTCTGAATACATTGTTTCCAATGCAGCAAAGGATTCTGGGTAAGATATGCAAATGAGGTTCACAATGACTCACTTTTTTACTTTTAGCCTGCTTTTTAAGGCAGACTTCCCTTTACGCCATAGCATCACCGCATTACACAGCTTTTAAGTTTAGCTGGGGTTAGTACAGTGATTCAGACCAATCCCAGGAAAGCTGTTTCGTGGTTTTTGCAATTCATCAGCTGGGAGTAGGTTTAATCACTGCTTGGTAAAGTTGATTTCTGGGCGAAATACAACAACAATTAGAATTATGGGGAGGCGAAAAGTGAGTTTAAAATCCTCCACTAAATACAAAATGTAGAGAAATTAACTCATTGTGTAAACCATTTACAAATCTAGACAAGTCAGAAGACTTGCTTTTCCCACAGAAACTCTCTGAATACATTGGTTCTAATGCAGGAAAGGATTCTGGGTTAGTACAGTACATTGGAAACAATGTATTCAGAGAGTTTCTGTGGGAAAAACAAGTCTTCTGACTTGTAGAGAAAATAACTCATTGTGTAAACCATTTACAAATCTAGACAAGTCAAAAGACTTGTTTTTCCCACAGAAACTCTCTGAATACATTGTTTCCAATGTACTGTACTAACCCAGAATCCTTTCCTGCATTAGAAACAATGTATTCAGAGAGTGGCAAAAACCATGAAACAGCTCTCTTAGGATTGGTCTGAATCGCTGTACTAACCCTAGCTAAGCTTAAAAGCTGCATAATGCCGCAATGCTATGGCGTAAAGGGAAGTCTGCATTAAAAAGCAGGCTAAAGGTAAAAAAGTAAATATAAATGGATTACACAATGAGTTATTTTCTCTACATTATATATATATATATATATATATACACACATGATTATATATATGTCTATATATGTGTGCATAGTGTTTATATGTGTATATATGTCTTTAAATACATATATACACATGTATATGTATGTATCTCAATGTTAAAGTGAAGGTAAACTTTGATGAATGAAAGCCCATTTCTTCTGTTAAGTGTGATCAGTCCACGGGTCATCATTACTTCTGGGATATTACTCCTCCCCAACAGGAAGTGCAAGAGGATTCACCCAGAAGAGCTGCATATAGCTCCTCCCCTCTACGTCACTCCCAGTCATTCTCTTGCACCCAACGACTAGATAGGATGTGTGAGAGGACTATGGTGATTATACTTAGTTTTATATCTTCAATCAAAAGTTTGTTATTTTAAAATAGCACCGGAGTGTGTTATTACCTCTCTGGCAGAGTTTGAAGAAGAATCTACCAGAGTTTTACTATGATTTTAGCCGGAGTAGTTAAGATCATATTGCTGTTCTCGGCCATCTGAGGAGTGAGGTAAACTTCAGATCAGGGGACAGCGGGCAGATGAATCTGCATAGAGGTATGTAGCAGTTTTTATTTTCTGACAATGGAATTGATGAGAAAATCCTGCCATACCGATATAATGTCATGTATGTATACTTTACACTTCAGTATTCTGGGGAATGGTACTTCACTAGAATTACACTGTAAGAAATACATGAAGCTGTTTAATAACTAGAGATTATGTTTAACGTTTTTGCTGGAATGTAAAATCATTTTCATTTGCTGAGGTACTGTGTGAATAAATGTTTGGGCACTATTTTTCCACTTGGCAGTTGCTTAATCTGTTTTTCTGACAGTTTCTGTTCTCCCTCACTGCTGTGTGTGAGGGGGAGGGGCCGTTTTTTGGCGCTTTTACTATGCATCAAATATTTCAGTCAGCAACTCATTGTATTCCCTGCATGATCCGGTTCATCTCTACAGAGCTCAGGGGTCTTCAAAACTTATTTTGAGGGAGGTAATTTCTCTCAGCAGAGCTGTGAGAATTATAGTTTGACTGAGATAAAAAACGTTTATTCTGTAATTTGTTTCCTGCTTTCAGAATTTGTTATCTTTGCTAATGGGATTAAACCTTTGCTAAAGTTGTGTTGTTTACAAGGATTGAGGCTATAACTGTTTCAATTTATTAATTTTCAACTGTCATAGATCTTCTGTGCTTCTTAAAGGCACAGTACGTTTTAATATTATTCTAATTGAATTGTATTTCCAAGTTGCAAGTTTATTTGCTAGTGTGTTAAACATGTCTGATTCAGAGGATGATACCTGTGTCATTTGTTGCAATGCCAAAGTGGAGCCCAATAGAAATTTATGTACTAACTGTATTGATGCTACTTTAAATAAAAGTCAATCTGTACAAATTGAACAAATTTCACCAAACAACGAGGGGAGAGTTATGCCGACTAACTCGCCTCACGTGTCAGTACCTACATCTCCCGCTCAGAGGGAGGTGCGTGATATTGTAGCGCCGAGTACATCTGGGCGGCCATTACAAATCACATTACAGGATATGGCTACTGTTATGACTGAGGTTTTGGCTAAATTACCAGAACTAAGAGGTAAGCGTGATCACTCTGGGGTGAGAACAGAGTGCGCTGATAATATCAGGGCCATGTCAGACACTGCGTCACAGGTGGCAGAACATGAGGACGGAGAACTTCATTCTGTGGGTGACGGTTCTGATCCAAACAGACTGGATTCAGATATTTCAAATTTTAAATTTAAACTGGAAAACCTCCGTGTATTACTAGGGGAGGTGTTAGCGGCTCTGAATGATTGTAACACAGTTGCAATACCAGAGAAAATGTGTAGGTTGGATAAATATTTTGCGGTACCGACGAGTACTGAGGTTTTTCCTATACCTAAGAGACTTACTGAAATTGTTACTAAGGAGTGGGATAGACCCGGTGTGCCGTTCTCACCCCCTCCGATATTTAGAAAAATGTTTCCAATAGACGCCACCACAAGGGACATATGGCAAACGGTCCCTAAGGTGGAGGGAGCAGTTTCTACCTTAGCTAAGCGTACCACTATCCCGGTGGAGGATAGCTGTGCTTTTTCAGATCCAATGGATAAAAAGTTAGAGGGTTACCTTAAGAAAATGTTTGTTCAACAAGGTTTTATATTGCAACCCCTTGCATGCATTGCGCCGATCACGGCTGCAGCGGCATTCTGGATTGAGTCTCTGGAAGAGAACATTGGTTCAGCTACTCTGGACGACATTACGGACAGGCTTAGAGTCCTTAAACTAGCTAATTCATTCATTTCGGAGGCCGTAGTACATCTTACTAAACTTACGGCGAAGAATTCAGGATTCGCCATTCAGGCACGCAGGGCGCTGTGGCTAAAATCCTGGTCAGCTGATGTTACTTCTAAGTCTAAATTGCTTAATATACCTTTCAAAGGGCAGACCTTATTCGGGCCCGGGTTGAAAGAGATTATCGCTGACATTACAGGAGGTAAAGGCCATGCCCTGCCTCAGGACAAAGCCAAAGCCAAGACTAGACAGTCTAATTTTCGTTCCTTTCGTAATTTCAAAGCAGGAGCAGCATCAACTTCCTCTGCACCAAAACAGGAAGGAGCTGTTGCTCGCTACAGACAAGGCTGGAAACCTAACCAGTCCTGGAACAAGGGCAAGCAGACTAGGAAACCTGCTGCTGCCCCTAAAACAGCATGAATTGAGGGCCCCGATCCGGGATCGGATCTAGTGGGGGGCAGACTTTCTCTCTTCGCCCAGGCTTGGGCAAGAGATGTTCAGGATCCCTGGGCGCTAGAGATAATATCTCAGGGATACCTTCTGGACTTCAAATACTCTCCTCCAAGAGAGAGATTTCATCTGTCAAGATTGTCAACAATCCAGACAAAGAAAGAGGCGTTTCTACGCTGCGTACAAGAGCTCTTGTTAATGGGAGTAATCCATCCAGTTCCACGATCGGAACAGGGACAGGGGTTTTACTCAAATCTGTTTGTGGTTCCCAAAAAAGAGGGAACTTTCAGACCAATCCTGGACTTAAAGATCCTAAACAAATTCCTAAGAGTTCCATCGTTCAAGATGGAGACTATTCGGACAATTTTACCTATGATCCAAGAGGGTCAATACATGACCACTGTAGATTTAAAAGATGCTTACCTTCACATACCGATTCACAAAGATCATTATCGGTACCTAAGGTTTGCCTTCCTAGACAGGCATTACCAGTTTGTGGCTCTTCCATTCGGATTGGCTACAGCTCCAAGAATCTTCACAAAGGTTCTGGGTGCTCTTCTGGCGGTACTAAGACCGCGGGGAATCTCGGTAGCTCCATACCTAGACGACATTCTGATACAAGCTTCAAGCTTTCAAACTGCCAAGTCTCATACAGAGTTAGTGCTGGCATTTCTAAGGTCACATGGATGGAAGGTGAACGAAAAGAAAAGTTCACTCGTTCCACTCACAAGAGTTCCCTTCCTGGGGACTCTTATAGATTCTGTAGAAATGAAGATTTACCTGACAGAGGACAGGCTAACAAGACTTCAAAGTGCTTGCCGCACCCTTCATTCCATTCAACACCCGTCAGTGGCTCAATGCATGGAGGTAATCGGCTTAATGGTAGCGGCAATGGACATAGTACCCTTTGCACGCTTACACCTCAGACCACTGCAACTGTGCATGCTAAGTCAGTGGAATGGGGATTACTCAGACTTATCCCCTTCTCTGAATCTGGATCAAGAGACCAGAAATTCTCTTCTATGGTGGCTTTCTCGGCCACATCTGTCCAGGGGGATGCCATTCAGCAGACCAGACTGGACAATTGTAACAACAGACGCCAGCCTTCTAGGTTGGGGTGCCGTCTGGAATTCTCTGAAGGCTCAGGGACAATGGAGTCAGGAGGAGAGTCTCCTGCCAATAAACATTCTGGAATTGAGAGCAGTTCTCAATGCCCTCCTGGCTTGGCCCCAGTTGACAACTCGGGGGTTCATCAGGTTTCAGTCGGACAACATCACGACTGTAGCTTACATCAACCATCAGGGAGGGACAAGAAGCTCCCTAGCTATGATGGAAGTATCAAAGATAATTTGTTGGGCAGAGTCTCACTCTTGCCACCTGTCAGCAATCCACATCCCGGGAGTGGAGAACTGGGAGGCGGATTTCTTAAGTCGTCAGACTTTTCATCCGGGGGAGTGGGAACTTCATCCGGAGGTCTTTGCCCAAATACTTCGACGTTGGGGCAAACCAGAGATAGATCTCATGGCGTCTCGACAGAACGCCAAGCTTCCTCGTTACGGGTCCAGATCCAGGGATCCAGGAGCAGTCCTGATAGATGCTCTGACAGCACCTTGGGACTTCAGGATGGCTTACGTGTTTCCACCCTTCCCGTTGCTTCCTCGATTGATTGCCAGAATCAAACAAGAGAGAGCATCAGTGATTCTAATAGCACCTGCGTGGCCACGCAGGACTTGGTATGCAGACCTGGTGGACATGTCATCCTGTCCACCTTGGTCTCTACCTCTGAAACAGGACCTTCTGATACAGGGTCCCTTCAAACATCAAAATCTAACTTCTCTGAAGCTGACTGCTTGGAAATTGAACGCTTGATTTTATCAAGACGTGGATTTTCTGAGTTAGTTATTGATACCTTAATACAGGCTATGAAACCTGTTACCAGAAAGATTTACCATAAGATATGGCGTAAATACCTATATTGGTGTGAATCCAAAGGTTACTCTTGGAGTAAGGTTAGGATTCCTAGGATATTGTCTTTTCTACAAGAAGGTTTAGAAAAGGGTTTATCTGCTAGTTCATTAAAGGGACAGATCTCAGCTCTGTCCATTCTGTTACACAAACGTCTGTCAGAAGTTCCTGACGTCCAGGCTTTTTGTCAGGCTTTGGCCAGAATTAAGCCTGTGTTTAAAACTGTTGCTCCACCATGGAGTTTAAACCTTGTTCTTAATGTTTTACAGGGCGTTCCGTTTGAACCCCTTCATTCCATTGATATAAAGTTGTTATCTTGGAAAGTTCTATTTTTAATGGCTATTTCCTCGGCTTGAAGAGTCTCTGAATTATCAGCCTTACATTGTGATTCTCCTTATTTGATTTTTCATTCGGATAAGGTAGTCCTGCGTACTAAACCTGGGTTCTTACCTAAGGTAGTTACTAACAGGAATATCAATCAAGAGATTGTTGTTCCTTCTTTATGCCCAAATCCTTCTTCAAAGAAGGAACGTCTACTGCACAACCTGGATGTAGTCCGTGCTCTAAAATTTTACTTACAGGCAACTAAGGAATTTCGACAAACGTCTTCTCTGTTTGTCATTTACTCTGGGCAGAGGAGAGGTCAAAAAGCTTCCGCTACCTCTCTTTCTTTTTGGCTTCGTAGCATAATTCGTTTAGCTTATGAGACTGCTGGACAGCAGCCTCCTGAAAGAATTACAGCTCATTCTACTAGAGCTGTGGCTCCCACTTGGGCCTTCAAGAATGAGGCCTCTGTTGAACAGATTTGCAAGGCTGCAACTTGGTCTTCGCTTCATACTTTTTCCAAATTTTACAAATTTGACACTTTTGCTTCATCGGAGGCTATTTTTGGGAGAAAGGTTCTTCAGGCAGTGGTTCCTTCTGTATAAAGAGCCTGCCTATCCCTCCCGTCATCCGTGTACTTTTGCTTTGGTATTGGTATCCCAGAAGTAATGATGACCCGTGGACTGATCACACTTAACAGAAGAAAACATAATTTATGCTTACCTGATAAATTCCTTTCTTCTGTAGTGTGATCAGTCCACGGCCCGCCCTGTTTTTAAGGCAGGTAAATATTTTTTAATTTATACTCCAGTCACCACTTCACCCTTGGCTTTTCCTTTCTCGTTGGTCCTTGGTCGAATGACTGGGAGTGACGTAGAGGGGAGGAGCTATATGCAGCTCTGCTGGGTGAATCCTCTTGCACTTCCTGTTGGGGAGGAGTAATATCCCAGAAGTAATGATGACCCGTGGACTGATCACACTACAGAAGAAAGGAATTTATCAGGTAAGCATAAATTATATTTTTTTAACAATACTATTAAAAACAAGGGCACTTTCATTCATCAAAGTTTGGAAAGCAGCCGTTTTGTTTAAAAACATACCTTTGTTCTTTTCACAACCAGAGCAGCTTCCCCCACCTGGAGATCCTCTCTTCACACGTCATCAATGACTAATCCGGCTGCCTCCAATCACGGCATGGCATAAGGCAATGACTCCCCTGGGGGGAAATCCCTGATTGGAGGAAGCCGGATTAATCATTGATTACGTGTGAAGAGAGGATCTCCAGGTGGGGGAAGCTGCTTTTTTTTTTTTTTAAATCAAAACGGCTGCTTTGTAAACTTTGATGAATGAAAGTGCCCTGTTTTTAATAGTATTTTTAAAAAACTGGCTTTCATTCATCAAAGTTTACCTTCACTTTAAAGACCTTTGAGCCTTTATAACATTTATGTGCAATATTTTTTTTAATAATTTTTAATAGATGGTGTTATTATAAGCGTAACTGTACTATTTAATGTATTTTTATGTGTTTTGTGACAGTTTTTTGTTTCAAGAACCAGTCAACCGCACCTCTAAGGACACGCTAACTTGACGAACGTTAACTTGAATTGTGCTCAAGTGATCACGTTTACTTTCAACTTCTTTTACCAGCCATTCTAACCTGCTTGCCAACGAACACGAAAACCCAATATTGTTCACACGCAAACATTTGTGCTCCATTTGTAATCTGGCCCTTTATATATTAATTTGACACTTTTGTTTTTATCTATATGCCTAAAACCCCAAGGACTTCATTGTTTTAAAACATTCATAGTAACATGAAAATATTGTATAGTTCGTATTTATACTCAGTATTACTTAGTGGGCTCAATTTATAACATTTCTTCTATTAAACCTATGACATATCAATTCAATACTATTTCCAGGTTTTACTACATATGTGCAATTTGTTTAAATTACCATTATCCTAGCACTAATTATTCATTTTCTATAATAGTATGGTTCCCGTCTACAGGAGGTGTGTCCTTGGTGTAGATTCACTAAGACCCTCACCGGCCTCCACAAGCTCTCAATTTTTTGGAACTTGTTCACTCCTTGGACTAGCTTAGGTGTTGAAGAGTTTACCTTGGTAAAAATTTGGTATAGCTTTCTAGACAAAAACTAAACTTGGGTTGGTAATTAGAAATAACCACACACAAAAACTTACACAACCAAGAAATAAGTTGATTCTGGAAGGGATAAGAATGTAAAATTGTTAAAATAAATACATTTAATGCAGATCTCATGATAATAGAGGCATCCATGGTAATAAGGTTGTAGGACACTTGAGATGCAGAAATCAGCATGGTGAAATAGCCAAATATAGAAAGCGAACTTCAAAGTCACTAATCACTATGCTTAGATAAGGAAATAGAGAATATAAAATCAAGTAGCCAAGTCAAACCAGGAAATCCAAATAATAAACTAAGAGGTAGCTAACAAAAGCAATACACAAGCAGCATATTGCTAAAAACAGAGAGCTTATTACTATATTTAGTACCTAATTGATCGCCTAGGCCGCGTTAAAGGTACAGCATGCCTTACAGCAGCAGGAACAGAAATCACTCTCTTTGACACATGTCTCTTATGACACCAAGTTAGATAAAGAGTAAGGCCTGAAAGGGGCACAGCCTCTGTCTGAGGCTAGGAAATTGAGTGATGGTGATAGAGAGGTGGAAGGTCAAATACAAAGATAAATCCTGGGCTAAAACTCAGAAAGTCAGTTTGATCTAAACTCATAAGACTCAGAGCACTCTGAATGCTAAGTGAAAGAGTTTTCTTTAATGCATGATGGGTGTGGGAATCCTGGGTAGGCATCTGTTGGGTCAAGCCTTGTTGTTTTGTATGAGGATGACCTAGAATCAATATTTCAGGTTAACATGGCAGTACCTGGGTTGGCAAGGATGGTTACCTGATCTCTGGCAGTTTTATTCTTTATTTTTTTATAAAAATGTATATATTTCATTTATCCAATACATTTTCACTTCAAATCTCATTTATATTATTTAAAATAGTGTTCATTTCAATTTCTTCAAAATACAATACCTAAAATTTGATCATAGAATTACAATGGAAGTAATAATCAAATAGCATTCTAGGATGCATATTATGATTTATTTCACATTATGAACTTGCTTTTATCATTATAAAATATCTTACTTGACAAATTACCAACAATAAAGCTATAGCAAGATTGCTTTTTCAAATATTCTTTAATGAAAATATTTTTATGCTTTTAAAAATATTTTTTAAAGAAGAAAATTGCATACAAAAAAGTTTTTTGTTAAACAACTTAGTATGGTTAAATAGTGTTCCTTGTGAACATTGTCATAAACAAACTTTATTGAAACTCCGCAATTAATCCCATATAAAATGGCTAATTAGCAGACTTTTATTGTTGATTTATTTATTTTTTTGTATTTATTTATTTATTGCCCAACGATCATGTAATTTAAGTCTGGAAAAAATGCTTTTTTTTTCTTTCCTAGAGAGAGGCTTGAGTACATCTTTCAGGATTGAGAATATCAAAACAGCTACATGGTGATTGTTTGATCAGTGTTTTATCAGAAAAACAAATATCTCTACTTAAAGTGATGGCAAACTTTAGCTAATCAAATGCCATATATGTCATTTTGTTTGTACACTAATATATGTTTATTTGCAACATTCTTAGGCCTAGATTTGGAGTTTGGCGGTAGATGGGCTGTTAACGCACCGCAGGCTTTTTTCTGGCCGCACCATAAAATTAACTCTGGTATCGAGAGTTAAAAAAAATGCTGCGTTAGGCTCCAAAAAAGGAGCGTAGAGCATTTTTACCGCAAATGCAACTCTCGATACCAGAGTTGCTTACGGACGCGGCCAGCCTAAAAAACGTGCTCGTGCACGATTCTCCCATAGGAAACAATGGGGCTGTTTGAGCTGTAAAAAACCCTAACACCTGCAAAAAAGCAGCGTTCAGCTCCTAACGCAGCCCCATTGTTTCCTATGGGGAAACACTTCCTACGTCTGCACCTAACACCCTAACATGTACCCCGAGTCTAAACAACCCTAACCTTACACTTATTAACCCCTAATCTGCCGCCCCCGCTATCGCTGACCCCTGCATATTATTATTAACCCCTAATCTGCCGCTCCCTACACCGCCGCAACCTACGTTATCCCTATGTACCCCTAATCTGCTGCCCCTAACACCGCCGACCCCTATATTATATTTATTAACCCCTAATCTGCCCCCTCAACGTCGCCGACACCTGCCTACACTTATTAACCCCTAATCTGCCGAGCGGACCTGAGCGCTGCTATAATAAAGTTATTAACCCCTAACCCGCCTCACTAACCCTATCATAAATAGTATTAACCCCTAATCTGCCCTCCCTAACATCGCCGACACCTAACTTCAATTATTAACCCCTAATCTGACGACCGGAGCTCATCGCTACTATAATAAATGGATTAACCCCTAAAGCTAACTCTAACCCTAACACTAACACCCCCCTAACTTAAATATAATTTACATCTAACGAAATTAATTAACTCTTATTAAATAAATTATTCCTGATCGGAACAGCCAATAGAATGCGAGCTCAATCTGATTGGCTGATTGGATCAGCCAATAGGATTGAACTTGATTCTGATTGGCTGATTCCATCAGCCAATCAGAATATTCCTACCTTTATTCCGATTGGCTGATAGAATCCTATCAGCCAATCGGAATTCGAGGGACGCCATCTTGGATGCCGTCCCTTAAAGGAACTGTCATTCGTCTGGAGACGCCGGAAGAAGAGGATGGATCCGCGTCGGCTGCTTCAAGATGGACCCGCTCCGCACCGGATGGAAGAAGATCGAAGATGCCGCTTGGAGAAGATGTTTGCCGGTCCGGATGTCCTCTTCTTGCCGGATAGGAGGAAGACTTTGGAGCCTCTTCTGGACCTCTTCAGCACCGGATGCCAGGACGGATCGGTGATACCTGGATGGTGAAGACAAGGTAGGAAGATCTTCAGGGGCTTAGTGTTAGGTTTATTTAAGGGGGGTTTGGGTTAGATTAGGGGTATGTGGGTGGTGGGTTGTAATGTTGGGGGGGGTATTGTATGTTTTTTTTTACAGGCAAAAGAGCTGATTTTCTTGGGGCATGCCCCGCAAAGGGCCCTGTTCAGGGCTGGTAAGGTAAAAGAGCTTTTAACTCTATTAATTTAGAATAGGGTAGGGCATTTTTTTATTTTGGGGGTCTTTGTTATTTTATTAGGGGGCTTAGAGTAGGTGTAATTAGTTTAAAATTGTTGTAATATTTTTCTTATGTTTGTAAATATTTTTTTATTTTTTGTAACTTAGTTCTTTTTTATTTTTTGTACTTTAGTTAGTTTATGTAATTGTAGTTATTTGTAGCAATTGTATTTAATTTATTTATTGATAGTGTAGTGTTAGGTTAATTGTAGGTAATTGTAGGTAGTTTATTTAATTAATTTATTGATAGGGTAGTGTTAGGTTTAATTATAACTTAGGTTAGGATTTATTTTACAGGTAAATTTGTTATTATTTTAACTAGGTAACTATTAAATAGTTATTAACTATTTAATAGCTATTGTACCTGGTTAAAATAATTACAAAGTTGCCTGTAAAATAAATATTAATCCTAAAATAGCTACAATGTAATTATAATTTATATTGTAGCTATATTAGGATTCATTTTACAGGTAAGTATTTATCTTTAAATAGGAATAATGTATTTAATAAGAGTTAATTAATTTCGTTAGATTTAAATTATATTTAAGTTAGGGGGGTGTTAGTGTTAGGGTTAGACTTAGCTTTAGGGGTTAATCCATTTATTATAGTAGCGATGAGCTCCGGTCGTCAGATTAGGGGTTAATAATTGAAGGTAGGTGTCGGCGATGTTAGGGAGGGCAGATTAGGGGTTAATACTATTTATGATAGGGTTAGTGAGGCAGATTAGGGGTTAATAACTTTATTATAGTAGCGCTCAGGTCCGCTCGGCAGATTAGGGGTTAATAAGTGTAGGCAGGTGTCGGCGACGTTGAGGAGGGCAGATTAGGGGTTAATAAATATAATATAGGGGTCGGCGGTGTTAGGGGCAGCAGATTAGGGGTACATAAGGATAACGTAGGTGGCGGCGCTTTGCGGTCGGAAGATTAGGGGTTAATTATTGTAAGTAGCTGGCGGCGACGTTGTGGGGGGCAGGTTAGGGGTTAATAAATATAATACAGGGGTCGGCGGGGTTAGGGGCAGCAGATTAGGGGTACATAAGTATAATGTAGGTGGCGGTCGGCAGATTAGGGGTTAAAAAAATTTAATCGAGTGGCGGCGATGTGGGGGGACCTCGGTTTAGGGGTAATTAGGTAGTTTATAGGTGTTAGTGTACTTTAGGGTACAGTAGTTAAGAGCTTTATGAACCGGCGTTAGCCCAGAAAGCTCTTAACTCCTGCTTTTTTCCTGCGGCTGGAGTTTTGTCGTTAGAGCTCTAACGCTCACTTCAGAAACGACTCTAAATACCGGAGTTAGAAAGATCCCATTGAAAAGATAGGATACGCAATTGACGTAAGGGGATCTGCGGTATGGAAAAGTCGCGGCTGAAAAGTGAGCGTTAGACCCTTTAATCACTGACTCCAAATACCGGTTGTAGCCTAAAACCAGCGTTATGAGCCTCTAACGCTGGTTTTCACGGCTAACGCCAAACTCCAAATCTAGGCCTTAAAGTCTAAAATGTACCATCACTTTAAAGACCTATGTGAAACAGGTTTTGCAATAGATATATTCCCTCAATTTCTCAGAAACAAATAAATGCAAATTTTGCTTAAAAAAAAAAAAAAGATGTTTATTCTATTCCTATTTATAAATTGTGCTTATTTGTCTATATATAATCTGCAGATATAAAATAAATAGCTTTAATGCTTGTTTAAATTTCTTAAATGATAATAGAGTAATATTATCAAAACTACATTCCAAACCACGTTTCTATGAACTCTGGATTTTAGCTTAGAGTAAACCATATCGACTAAACCTGTACACAACTGCAACTATCTACCCAAATCTCTGTTAACTCACCTGGTCAAATCTGTTATATAAAATCAAGATCACTCCTTGAACAAAAAACAGCATCTCCTCTTTGCATCCCTTAAAAACCATTAATAAACTTTGCTGGATTAGAGTCTCCCACTTAGCCTAATACAAAATAAATACAGTAATGTCCAATTAAACACAATGTCCATGAAGAAGCTCCAGAGGAGAAAACAGTATAGGTCAGCAACAACCTAATCGCTGGGCTGCGCATGGAAATATATATGTTGTTTCCCCTTATATGTTCTTCATGGACTAACCATACCCCTTCCACTAACTTTAGCTAACCCCCTACAAGCTATGTCCCCTACTACTGAGCCATCAATAAACCTACCATTTCCTTTAACTTCTTGGTGCATGGTCAAAAACCCTTCTAAAATTTCTTACCAGGGTTCTCCTATATCCTTATATTAATTTGTGGGGTTTCTCGATTTCATTGAAATTAATACACAATAAATATGTTGGACACCCAATATTCTAATTGTCAAAAGAAAATTAAACTTTTTATGGCCTAGCTGTTATTGCTGTTGTAAACATCAGAAATGCATTACAAAGTACAGTTAAACTCATAATAACACCATCTAATCAAAACTATTTAAAAAATGTATTGCACAAAAACGTTATAAGGACTCAAAGATATGAGATCTCAGGACTTTAACATTGAGAGACATACACATACATGTCTAAATATGTATATGTAGGCTTACCAGAAGTCCCACTTTTACTGGGTGTCCCACCCGGTTGTTCATTCTGTCCCAGTAGGGTTGCCACCTCCGGGTTTCAAATCATGTGTCCGAGTTTCAGACCACCTGAAACCCGGACACATTATTCAAAATGACTGGACTGTGACTCTCCAGCATAGTTAGATGCTGGTACTTTGTTACATACAGCCCTGCTTAGCTTAACGTTCGTGTCCTTCAAAATTTACATTTAGTAATACAGTGAGCAGCATAGAGTTTTTTTAATTTTGTAGTACTACTTGGTTTATTTTTCTAAGAATTTAACACCCCCGACCCCTGGTGACATCACCGGTGATACACCTTTAGGGGAATCATATGGGTATGACCAGGAAGTGCAGACAGGCAGGATTTTTGGCATGGATCTTTCTTTACTTCATGCAGAATAACATTTTGGCTGTAATCTTCCTGCATTATGGTATAGAGTAGCCTCTTAAACAGCTTTAGCAGGTATGTGTTTCTTTTTTACTTATTTCATTCAATGTTGTATTTATGCCTTATCAGTATTTGGCTCTGTTCCTTAATTAGACACATAAAACACATATTACACTGCAGATATTAAATTGTGTGATGTTACTGTATACGCTTTTCACTATTTTATTAAATTGATCATTATACTTGATGTTTGGCTTTATTTAGAATCTGAGATTTAGATGAATGATTTATTTGCTCATGTTGTGTATGGGTTGCCATGACAACATAATGGTGCCTTTTTCACTAGGGGGTAGTGATGTCCCGAACTGTTTGCCCACGAACAGTTCACCGCAAACTTAGCTTGTTCGCGTTCGCTGCTACGGGCGAACATATGCGATGTTCGATCCGCCCCCTATGTGTCATCATTGAGGAAACTTTGACCCTGTATGTCACAGCCTTCTCACACATTAGAGCCAATCAGCATCAGATACTCCCTCACAGACCCTCCTAGCTTCTTTGCAGCAGCCATTTTAGACTCATTACGACCTTGCTTTGTTAGTGAGAGGACCTTTTGTGTTGCTGCTGCTGACATTATAGGGAAATAGATAGCTAGGCTAGTGTATTTAGTGTCCACTACAGTCCTGAAGGACTCATCTCATCTCTGCTGCAAGGACAGCACCCCAAAAAGCCCTTTTTAGGGCTATAACTTCAGTCGTTTTTGTTTTTTTTCTTTGTATTTTTATTTGCATTTGCCTGGCTTTCAGCCTGTGTGTGAGGCTCACAGCATATGCTGTGATTAGTGCCACCACTGATATCTGCTTAGCATTAGTTTAAATTTAACCAACAAAAATTTTAAATTATTTTGCTAGTGTAATTTATTTTCATTTTCTATCAGGCCTGTGTCTCTCAGGCTCACACAGCATATACTTCAGTTTTTTTCAGTCTTTTGGTTAATTGCTCTGTGCCAGCCACCACTCATATCTGCTTAACCTTATTTTAAAGTTAAAAAAAACTTTTAAATCATTTTGCTAGTGTAATCTAATTTCATTTTCTATCAGGCCTGTGTGTTTTTTACTTACTCAGCAGCATACTGTGTTTAATTGCTGCCCTACCTAAGGCTAGCAGCCACGACTCATATGTGCTTAACATTTTTTTAAATTAAAAAAAAAACCTTTAAATCATTTTGCTAGTGTAATCCAATTTTATTTTCTATCAGGCCTGTGTGTTTCTGACTTACAGAGCATACTGTGTTTAATTGCTGCCCTCCCTAGGCTAGCAGCCACAACTCATATGTGCTTAACCTTTTTTTCAATTAAAAAAAAAACCCTTTAAATCATTTTGCTAGTGTAATCTAATTTTATTTTCAAACAGGCCTGTGTGTTTCTGACTTACAGAGCATACTGTGTTTAATTGCTGCCCTACCTAGGCTAGCAGCCACGACTCATATGTGCTTAACCTTTTTTTCAATTAAAAAAACAAACCTTTAAATCATTTTGCTAGTGTAATCTAATTTTATTTTCTATCAGGCCTGTGTGTTTATCTGACTTACAGAGCCCTACCAAGGCTAGCAGCCACGACTCATATGTGCTTAACCTTTTTCTTTAAATTAAAAAAAAAACCTTTAAATCATTTTGCTAGTGTAATCTAGTTTTATTTTCTATCAGGCCTGTGTGTTTTGCTGACTTACAGAGCATACTGTGTTTAATTGCTGCCCTCCCTAGTCTATCAGCCAGTACTCATATGTGCTTAACCTTTTTTAAATTCCAAAAATAAAAAACTTTAAATTATTTTGCTAGTGTAATCTAATTTCATTTTCTATCAGACCTGTGTCTTTCTCACTTACACAGCATACTGTGGTAAATTGCTGCCCTACCTACCAGCCACGACTCATATCTGCTTTACATTATTTTAAAGTTAAAAAAAAAATTAAAATCATTTTGCTAGTGTAATTTAATTTCTTTTTCCATCAGGCCTGTGTGTTTCTGGCCCACATCATATAGTGTGACACAGATTAATTTTTTTTTTCCACCACTTATATCTTATATCTGGTGTAACAACATTAGTATAAATTTTATGTAATTTTTTTTTTTTACATCAGTCCTCTTCTAGTGTTATTTAATTTTAGTTGCCAGGCCAGCCAGGCTGCCATTAGTGCCAGCCTGTGTGTCAGGCTGCCATCATATACTGTGACTACTTCCATCCTCAATGCCAGTCCACGACTCCTATCTGGTGTAACATAATATTAAATTTGGTAAAAAAAAAATTTTACATTATTCTTCGAGTGTTATTTAATCTCAGTTCACAGGCCAGCCTGCCACCACTAGTGCCAGCCTGTGTGTCAGGCTGCCAGCACATACTGTGCCTAGTTCTATCCTGAGTGCCATTACTCCTATCTGTTGTAACATTTTTGTAACTTTTGTAAAAACAAACTGTTACATCACTCAGCTATTGTTATTTAATTGCAGTTGCCTGCCTGCCAGCGTGTGTGCCAGGCACACTTGCCAACTAGTTACACCAATCATATTCGTTATACCAGTAGTGTAAATATTTAAAATAAAATATTTTTTGACTGTGAATCTTTGGCCTGCTAGTGCAATTGAATTGCAGTTGCCTGCCAGCCAGCGTGTGTGCCAGGCCCACTTGCCAACTGGTGCCACCAATCATATTTGTTATAACAGTAGTTTAAATATTAAAAATAATAACTTTTTGACTCTGAAAGATCAGTCTGCTAGTGTAATCCAATTGCAGTTGCCTGCCTGCCAGCGTGTGTGCCAGGCTCACTTGCTGCCAACTATTCCCACCAATCATATTTGTTATAACAGTATAGTAAATATTTAGAAAAAATAATTTTTTGCCTGTGATTCATCAGTCTGCTAGTGCCTTTGAATTGCAGTTGCCTGCCTGCAAGCGTGTGTGCCAGGCCACTTGCCAACTAGTTACACCAATCATATTTGTTCTAACAGTATTATAAATATTTAAAATAAAAAATTCTTAGATTGTGAATCATCAGTCTGCTAGTGCCATTGAATTGCAGTTTCCTGCCTGCCAGCGTGTGTGCCAGGTCCACTAGCCAACTAGTGCCACCAATCATATTTGTTGTAACAGTCTTAAATATTTTTTAAATCATAACTTTTTTGACTGTGAATCTTCAGTCTCCTAGTGCCATTGAATTGCAGTTGCCTGCCTGCCAGCCTGTGTGCCAGGCCCATTTGCCAACTAGTTACACCAATCATATTTGTTGTAACAGTATTGTTAATATTTTAAATACAAAATTGTTAGATTGTGAATCATCAGTTTGCTAGTGCCATTGAATTGCAGTTTCCTCCTGCCTTCCAAGCGTGTGTGCCAGGCCCACTAGCCAACTAGTGCCACTAATCATATTTCTTGTAACAGTCTTTAAAAAAAATTAAATCATAACTTTTTTGACTGTGAATCTTCAGTCTCCTAGTGCCATTGAATTGCAGTTGCCTGCCTGCCAGCCTGTGTGCCAGGCCCACTTGCCAACTAGTTACACCAATCATATTTGTTGTAACAGTATTGTTAATATTTAAAATAAAAAATTGTTAGATTGTGAATCATCAGTTTGCTAGTGCCATTGAATTGCAGCTTCATCCTGCCTTCCAAGCGTATGTGCCAGGCCCACTAGCCAACTAGTGCCACCAATCATATTTCTTGTAACAGTCTTTAAAAAAATTTAAATCATAACTTTTTTGACTGTGAATCTTCAGTCTCCTAGTGCCATTGAATTGCAGTTGCCTGCCTGCCTGCCAGCCTGTGTGCCAGGCCCACTTGCCAACTAGTTACACCAATCATATTTGTTGTAACAGTATTGTTAATATTTAAAATAAAAAATTGTTAGATTGTGAATCATCAGTTTGCTAGTGCCATTGAATTGCAGTTTCATCCTGCCTTCCAAGCGTGTGTGCCAGGCCCACTAGCCAACTAGTGCCACCAATCATATTTCTTATAACAGTCTTTAAAAAATTTTAAATCATAACTTTTTTGACTGTGAATCTTCAGTCTCCTAGTGCCATTGAATTGCAATTGCCTGCCTGCCAGCCTGTGTGCCTGGCCCACTTGCCAACTAGTTACACCAATCATATTTGTTGTAACAGTATTGTTAATATTTAAAATAAAAAATTGTTAGATTGTGAATCATCAGTTTGCTAGTGCCATTGAATTGCAGTTCCCTCCTGCCTTCCAAGCGTGTGTGCCAGGCCCACTAGCCAACTAGTGCCACCAATCATATTTCTTGTAACAGTCTTTAAATTTTTTTAAATCATAACTTTTTTGACTGTGAATCTTCAGTCTCCTAGTGCCATTGAATTGCAGTTGTCTGCCTGCCAGCCTGTGTGCCAGGCCCACTTGCCAACTAGTTACACCAATCATATTTGTTGTAACAGTATTGTTAATATTTAAAACAAAAAATTGTTAGATTGTGAATCATCAGTTTGCTAGTGCCATTGAATTGCAGTTTCCTCCTGCCTTCCAAGCGTGTGTGCCAGGCCCACTAGAGAACTAGTAGGATAGGAGGAGTTACAGGGATGAAAGTGCTAAGAATAGTACTACTTAACACAACCTAGTTACCATTGATCCCAGACCGCATGTTTAATTATTATACTTTGTCAGGGTAATTATATATCTAACAAATCTATCTATTTCTCTTCTAACAGTTCTATCTAACTATCAATCTATGTATATCTATCTATCCTATCTATCTATCTATCTATCTGTTTTGAGACAGCCACTTGTGTTTTGGACAAATTTGAAGTAGGAGGACAGACCAATCATCTTCTTCCATCTCCCGGTTCCAAAAATGCAGGCCATATAGACCTCCCCCGATAGGGGGAGTAACAGGTTGTAGTAAACTGCTAAGAATAGTACTACTTAACACACCACGGGTCACAGACCGCATGTCTTATTGTTATACTCTGTCAGGGAAATTATATATTTCAAATCTATCTATTTATCAATGAAATCAATCGAACTATCAAACGTATCTATCAAATGTATATTGCATCTATTGATCGATGTAATTCGTAGCTATAGAATGTATATTACATCTTTTGGTTGAAGTAATTCGTATCTATCAAATGTATAGTGCATCTTTGGATCGATAACATTCATATCTATCAAATGGATATTGCATCTATTGATCAATGTAATTTGTATCTATCAAATGTATATTGCATCTATTGATCTATGTAATTTGTATCGATCATATGTATATTGCATCGATTGAGCTATGTAATCTATGTATCTATCTATCAAATCTATCTATCTCGTGGTTGTGCAAATGGACTGTTTGCGGTTGTTTGCGGATGCGTTACACTTGGAGTTTGCTCTGTCACTGTGAAGCAGCCGTAACCCTTACACTACCTAATAGATACGACATCATAACTGATGTTTTAAAGCACGTTATTGCAAACAATTTGGGAATGTTAGGTGATTTAAGCCCTTTATGGGTTAAAAGCAGACTCTGCATCAACTATGTAATTTTCCATGGGAGTTTTGACATGGATCCCCCTCCAGCATGCCACAGTCCAGGTGTTAGTCCCCTTGAAACAACTTTTCCATCACTATTGTGGCCAGAAAGAGTCCTTGTAGGTTTTAAAGTTCGCCTGCCTATTGAAGTCAATGGCGGTTCGCGCGGTTCGCAAACAATACCGGAAGTTCGAGTCCGCCGTTCGCGAACCAAAATTTTTAAGTTCGCGACATCACTACTAGGGGGTGATGTTATGGTCTATTTAAACTGTGTGATTCACTTGTTGTTAGACTGAGGAAGGGTAGAGTATCCACAAAACATTACACACATAAAAGCTACTACTTCAAAAGGACCTGTAATTGCCATGCCCCCTTGACCACACCCCCACTGGCACCGCACCAGCTGGTCCCAGTTTCACCTCTAAAAATTATGGTAAGCCTATGTATATGTACTGTATGTATATATATATATATATATATATATATATATATATATATATATATATATGTGTGTGTGTTTGTATATGTATTTATGTATATATATGTGTGTATATTTATTTACAGACATATATACACATATAAACATATAAATACATATGTAAATATATACTGTATATAAGAGCATTTGTGCCCTTTATAGTTATGTAGATGAAAAAATGTAAAATCATATTTATGCAATAATCATATTTAATAAAGTTTGTAACTATAAATTTAGTGTAAATATTTGACATTCCAATGTTCTGTACATAGCAGAATTTGTTCTAAGTATTTATAAATAGATATTACTATATATATATAAATATATATATATATATATATATATACACAATATATCTGCATATATCTATACCTATATAAAATAATGTATATATAGGTATAGATATATATTTGTGCAAAAAGATTATCCAAAAGATAGATCCAATCAGCCAATAGGATTGAGCTGGCATTCTATTGGCTGATTGGATCAGCCAATAGGATTGAACTCCAATCCTATTGGCTGATTGCATCAGCCAATAGGATTTGTTCAACCTTAATTCCGATTGGCTGATAGAATTCTATCAGCCAATCGGAATTGAAGGGATGCCATCTTGGATGACGTAATTTAAAGGAACCTTCATTCAGTGTTAGCCGTCGGATGAAGAGGATGCTCCGCGTTCTATGTCTTGAAGATGGACCCGCTCCGCGCTGGATGGATGAAGATAGAAGATGCCGTCTGGATGAAGACTTCTGCCCGTCTGGAGGATCACTTCGCTCGGCTTGGATGAAGACTTCTCCCGGCTTCATGGAGGGCTTTTTTATTTTGTTAGGGGGATTAGATTAGATTTAATTAG